>NC_056748.1:698437805-698737805 GCF_019279795.1 Protopterus annectens
GGCCATCCTTTGCTAAGGGCCTTAAAGTAGCTGAGAGGTAGTGGCTGGTGGTGGTGAAAACTACCTTATAGTCCCGACAAAAGGGAGCATAGCTGGTAAACCTGTGCCAGCCTTTCCCAAGTGTGTACGTGTGTTTTTGTGTGTGTGTCTGTATGTGTGTGTGTGTGTGTGTGTGTGTGTGTGTGTGTGTGTGTGTGTGTGTGTGTGTGTGTATAAATTAAACCTCCAAGTGTGTGTGTGTGTGTGTGTGTGTGTGTGTGTGTGTGTGTGTGTGTGTGTGTAGTACTTGGACAGGGACACAAAGCACTGGTTGGACAGACAGGGTGCTGGAGGTCTTGGTGTGGCCACTCAGCTGAGATTCCAACCCTATAGCTGTGCTAGTGGGGAGTCTTATTGGGGATCTGGAGAAAGAGAAAGAAACCAGCCTCAGACTGACTGTGGTCTCTGTGTGCTCTTAAGGGAAATTGCACTTTACTGTGTGCATTCTTGTGTGTGTACATCCCCCAATGTTGCCAGTGGTGAGGATTGAGGCACCTTGATTACTGGGCCAGAGCTGGGGCATTACAAGAATAATGGGACATGTAAGAACAATGGTTAGGGGATGGCTAATGCAGAATTTAAGTAGATAGAGAAAGAAGGCTGGGCAGATACAGCAAATGTTGGAAGAATTCAGGAAATTAAAAGGTATTATAGACCATGGGGGGGGGAAACTGAATCAATAAGCCTAGAAAAAGGGGGCATGGTTTAACTATAAGTGAGAGAAATGAAATTATGAAGTGATTGCAAAGAAGAAATTCTTTTGGGTGCAATGAGGTAAGATAGGGAAAAACCTGAATTAGAGTCTAAAACAGAGGTAAAAAAGAAACGTAATCAGGAGATTTAGAAAACCAGAAGGGGATCTCAAGATGTGGAACAGATACAGGATGAATTGGTAAGATTCCATGAGAAGTTTACTTTAGCTGGAGGAGTACATAAAAACAAAGGAGGTTGGAAATGGGAGGAAAGGGAGCAGCAGATCAAAACATTATATGGGAAGAGGTTAAGATGGCAGTTTGGAAGATGGCAAGCAGGACGGGATGATGTGCAACTGAATTCTTTTAGGCACTCAAAGGGATGGAGAATGTGGGAGCTTGGCAACATTTACAAGTGCCAGAGGGAGTGAACTTTGAAGTTACCTATGATGGAAGTGAAAGTGACTCTACTGTCAAAAGGTTACCTGAAGATAATGAAGTCAGAGGCCTTCAGGCCTACCTCCCTTACAACACAAAGCCAAACTTTTGACAAAGGTGTTATGTTCCTGAAAAGAGAAAATTATGTAGAGATATATCCAGAAATAACAGGTTGGATTCTTCAAGGATAAATTATCTGTGGAAATCAGGTACCTGTGCCAGAAGTACATGGAGAGGATGGATGGGTAGAAGGCATACAAGACAGGGTGGTACTGTTTGCCATTAGTAAGACATATCACAAGCTCAAATTGGGTGGGTTATAGTGAAGGGATGGGAAGAGGGAGTAGTTTGCAAACTGGGAGAAGGTCATTTACATGAACTTGGCAGCAAGCGTATTAGTGAAAATCAAGGTTTCTAGATCATTTCCATGAACAAGGCAAGGGTGCCTGCTGTCACCTAACCACTTTATAATAGTGATAGAAGTGCTAGGAAGGGGGATCAGAGAGAGAGAGAGAGAGAGAGAGAGAGAGAGACTGTACATAATGGAAAGGGGTGTGTGCAGTGAATCTTTCTACATGACTGCAGGTGATTGCATCCTTGTGGGAGAGGTCCTGGAGGAAGTCCTAAAGATAGTGATGAAGGACTTTGGTAGACTAAGGGAATGGATAGGATTAGAATATAGCTGGAGGAGACTGCAATGGTATGATGTGTGCATTAGAGCGCTTAACAGGAAGGGGCTGGGAAGCATTAGGAATAAACAAGGCAGTAAATATTTATTTATTTATTTACTTATTTTACATTTGTTACCGGGAAAGTCCAACTGGATAGAATGTCTTTTGTCAGAGGGTCCCAGGGAGAAAAGCTCCACATTTATAAATAACCGTAAGATACATATACAATGTACAGATACAAATATTGATGCAATCTCAGATATACGTACAACATTTTATTTTTATTTATTTATTTGACATTTATTGACCAGGTTAATCCAACTGGGCAATAGCCCTTTTTCAGCAGAGGCCTGAGGAGAAAAGCTGCAGTGAAAAATGAAAATACATGTTATACATTTCACTGATACAATCATATAGTCTAGATAGGATACAAAGAATAGCAGCACTGTGATTGTAGGCAGAAAACAATCAAGTTAAGTAGACATCAAGGTAATGGAGGGGATAAAACAAACCTGAGAGGAAAATTACAAAAAATGTTAATAGGAAATAGGGGGGCTGATCAGAAAATGGAAGTAGAGAGAGGGCACCTTAATGTGAAAGATCAGCATGGTAAAAATGGTTATCAGTATTAAAGCAGGGTTTCTACTTGGCATTTTTCAATGACAGGTACAGAAAAGGTAATACAGGGTATTTCAGAAATCTGTGACAGGCACATTAGGAAAGGAAACTCAGTCAGTTTCTCTATGGAAAGGTTGTGAGTGAAAAAAAGAGATGGAGTGGGGACACAAAATTCTGAGTCGTATGCAACAGCATATTACATCCATCAGTGATTGAGAGAAAGACAGGAAGTCAGGACTGTAGAGTGGATTTGTGCAGGCTGGCATGCTCTTGAATGTAACTCTTAACCAGTTATATAATGCTGCCTGATTCTCTACCACTTACTTGATAATGTGAAAGTATATGATGTTTGATATGATTAATGGAATTCACAATAGGATTGAGTCTTCCTTTCACTGGGGTGTACTGAGCCATGGGTGGAGCTGTCATCAGCTTGTGAGCTAATAAGTAAAATAAACATCAAATCATAGAAAAAAAACGACAGTTATGCCTTCCAAAACTATGAATAATCTTCCCCTTTAAGTTAGAAGTAAGTCATTAACATGCTTCAGAAAATCTTGATATGTACGTATGTAGGTATGCACATACGTGCAATATGTGTATGGGAAATAGAAAATACCAGTAAGGTTTTAAAGCAGACAAGCGTCTTGAGACAAGTAGGATGTGTGTTTAATATCTGAAACTATAAACCTGTAAAAGCAAGAGAAGCCAACCAAATGGTCATTAGGTTCATTCACATTTTTTCTTGCAGAAAATACTTTAATTCAAATATGACAGCAAAAAAAAAAAAGTTTTAAAATGGAACTTTTACTCATTCACTGTGCATCACAGTAGAGAAGCTTTTATTTGGGCTTGTTTGCATTAATTTCTTTAGGTTTTTGTTCTTAGCTTTGCTTTTGTTTGCTTATTTGCTGGGTAAGTGGGCTGGTTTGGCAGCCCTTTTCAGCCATAGCCTAACTGTCTTATTATATTATGCTTTAATCCCACAGGGAAAATTCCTAAAGTAACCCTAGCTGAGTGTTAATTAATATTGATTCTTGACATTGCTGTACTCATCACATTCCTCATTTTAAGCTATGCTGCACATGAGCATCCTGATAAATTATGTGCAATTTTACAGTATAAACTTGAGACTCTGCAAAATTTCTGCAACTCAATTGTGCCATTCCATTTTTTTTAATTGTCATGGCAGGAGCACCTGGTGTAGGAGCAGTTGTCTTAGCATACTACTTATTACATGCAAGCTGAAATTCTGAACTACCATCCTTTGTTATCCATTGCATGTTCTTGTGAACAAGGAACTCTTCTATTATGGCAAATGCCAGTAATAAATACAGTATCTAATGTATCATTGCTCTCCAGTGTCCTCAGCATAGTCCAGATCCATGACACAGGGAGAAGTCTTTAGTCAGTCCCAGCCAGCCGAGATCAGTTAGTGGACTCCAGTCAAGTGGAGTAGCCATCTGGGAAGGATGGGAATTACTAGCTGATGTGAACTTGTTTGGAGGGGAAGGAGTGGGTGCCACAGGACCATATTCTGTGAAAGCACCAAAAGTATGCTCCATACACAGAGGGATTCCAAAACACATATCAAGCCCAGGAGTCCCCTGGCACTGTAGTTAAGCATTGTGGGTATGTCAATGTGCACACCTGGCCTGGAGCTTGCACAGCATGTACAGTAAACTCTTGGTTAATTGGCACCCATGGGGATTGGTAGATGCCAGATAACTGTAGTTTCTGGTTGCTTAAGAGTTACTATTAAAAATAAGCCTGACTAATACTGCACCCTATACTATTTATTTGGTTTGACTTGTTCTTAGGTTGGGGAGAGAGGGAATTTATTCCTATCCTCCTTTTTAAAACTCAAAAACTCTAAAAATGTAAGGTATGTTTCTGTGGGGAGGGGGAAAAAGAAAGTGCAACACATGAAAATTGTGCTGTATTTCTTCAATTTTTTTTTTTGCATGAGTTCTGGCTAACTGAGAGTTTACTGTATCAGGATATTTTACTTCATTTACCAGCCAGTTTCAGTGAACTGTAGGACCATGTGAAAAAACAGTATCCTTTTGAAATATTGGGACCTGCTTTAGCAAGTCCCATAATATGAAGACTGAATGGCTGAAAAACAGACTTACATATACTAAGTATGAGATGGACATTTTCAGAATATTGCCTTTTCTCAGAGGTATGGTATTCTTGGAGTTGGTATATATATATATATAAGTTTGGGGGATGTGAGGGCTTGCATCCCACATCAGGGGGTGCTGGTGGATTCTCCCTACATAAAACAAGCTTTAAGGAGAAGAATGATGTTCAATATTCACTCTTCTCCTGCATTTCTGGTCTCTTTTTGTTTTGCTGTGTTTGTACTCATTGTTTCAAGTACAAACATTTCAAGAGGAAGCCTAAAAAGTCTAATAGCCTTCCAAAGACTAAGGATCTAAGTCACCTCAGCCTTTTTGGTGTCTTGTGACACCATGTGGAATGGATTTAGTAGTTATGTAATGGGAAGGAAACAAAAAAAAAGTATATATATATATATATATATATATATATATATATATATATATATACATGGACATATGCTCGACTAGCATATGTCCAAATCACAAAACATCGAACACACATACATGAAAGCGCTTAACATCGATAAGCGCTTCCGTGTATGTGTGCCTGTTTCGTAGATCGGACTACAGTGTGGGTAAGGGAAAATTCCCTTTTCCCCACTGTAGTGCAATCTCGGAGTGAGAATAATAAAGTAGGGGGTGTGTGGGTGGTGCAGGGGGGTGAAGGCCCCCTGCAGAAACATAGATTTTTTTTTTGAACTACGCATACATGGAAGCACTTTTCGATGTTAAGCGCTTTCGTGTATGTGTGCTTGATGTTTTGTGATTCGGACATATGCTAGTCGAGCATGTGTCCTAGACCCATGTGTGTGTGTATATATATATATATATATATATATATATATATATATATATATTTATATATATATATATATATATATATATATATATATATATATATATTCTATATATATGTATATGACTGAAGTTCTGCTAGTTTGAAAACTAAAAAAAAAAAATATTTTTGCATGGTTGCAAGCCCCCATTGCACTTTCATACCCCCTGCTAATTATATATACCAGGTATGAAATTGTACAACAGTGGGGAAAAGGGTAAATCTCCCTATCCCCGAAGCACTGTGATCTCTGTAGAAATCACTGAATTTAAAAACCTCTATGTTATAATACGGAAACACACGGATACACACATATATATGTGTGTGTGTGTGTGTGTGTGTGTGTGTGTGTGTGTGTGTGTGTGTGTGTGTGTGTGTGTGTGTGTGTGTGTTATTGGCTGCTAA
Organism: Protopterus annectens; assembly: GCF_019279795.1. NCBI lineage: Eukaryota > Metazoa > Chordata > Ceratodontiformes > Protopteridae > Protopterus > Protopterus annectens. The sequence continues at coordinate 698,443,630 of NC_056748.1, forward strand.
TCCTTCACTTTCCTATTTTGATCCAAACTAACGGTAAGAAACTTGATTAATTTGTAGAGGCATACTTTTTTATCTTTGTAGGTGCACTTCTTAATAAAGTAACCTTCTGTGAATGGTTTAGAGTACTATATAATAGTCTGAGACAGTTAATAACTTCTTCTGGTATCCCTGATATCACTGATCTCTGTTTAATTCGCTTGAAAAAATATACCCTAGCCATAAAGATAAACTTGCCTCTGTGTAAAAATTAAAAGATGATTCATGTCTTTTTTTTTTTTTCTGGTAGCATCTTTCTCATAGTAAAATATTTCATAGTACTTTTTTTTGGTCCCTGATATGTTAGACAGACATGCATCCCTTTGCTTTATGTGAAGAAAAAATCACTTCCTCAGCATTCTTTAAATTGGTTTTATATCAGAACATCGAAGGGTGATATGTCCGAAGCACAAAACTTCGAACTTCAAACCTCGAAGAGCAAAAACATTGAACCGTATAATGGAGATCACCATAGAGTGCGGTAAGATTTCCTTTTACTGCACTATAGTGTGATCTTGAAGTTGATATATTTAAGTAGTGGGGGGTGTGGGGGGTACAGGGGGGCTTGCCCCTTGCATAGAGCATTTTTTTTTTTTTGGGTATTTAGTATTTTTTTTTTGTAGATTCGATTTTGTCAGGTTTTGAGGTTTGCAATTCGAAGTTGTGAGCTTTGGACTTGTAAGCTTTCGATTATCCGATATAGACCCTTTAAATTTGCTGTGGTGCCTCACTGTCAACTTTATACTTACTTTTTGGTGTGTGATTATTAAGGAAGATTTTTGAAGTGAGAAAGAATGAAGCCCTGCAGTTTTTAAAACTGAACACTCTGCCTGCTCTTTATGTTGGCAGCTAGAACAGGAAAAATACATTTATGATCTGGGATACTGATATGATACTTCAGTGTGGAGCTTGGTCAGACTATGGCAAACTTTTTACTGCATTCTTAGAAATGCTGTTAAGTATTTTATTAAGAAACTGCTTTTTTCTAGGATGGCTGAACTCTTCAAAAGGTTGGTATTTGGCAATTCAGCTCTATGGATTGTATATATTTAAGATGTCAGACTTGTAGCTTCAAACTGGCATGGGGGTCCTGTTTGAAAACCTCCTTAGGCACTATAACTAAAGCACTTTAATCCAGTTTCTTTACAGTAATTATGGTTTGCTGTATCATTTCATTCTCTGTAGCCAAACTAGCAATGCATAACTTACTGCAGAAATATATAGTTAGCCAGCACAAGTAGAACCTTGCCCTACTGACAACCCTGACTGTAGCTGTTGTAGTGGAAGTACTCATGCTTTGAATGATGTTTTCATTGCTACAGTCAGGAGAGTATTTATGAAGTAAAACCCATCACCTAGCTTCAGAAAAATAAGTATAATTTGATACGTGTCACTATAAGTTTATACGGAAGATCAGTGAACAGAAAAACTGCAGACGAAATGCATGTCAAGTACAGACTCAAACGCACAGCACTCTCCTTAAGATGGAAAGTGATTTCTATTTCCAGTGGATGCATACAGTACTAGAATGAGGGATATGGAGAAAGGTATATGCTGAATATATAACAGCATAACAAATGATAGTTCATCTATTCTGAATGATAACAAGTGCTTTCACATGTGAACCACACTATTATATTAAATCGGTCTTGCTAAGAAGGGCAGACTGACCAAGATTAGGACTATATTTCATCTCAAAGCCTTAGTTTGGATGTCCATGCTCTAGTGTAAGCCTGGCAAAGTAGAAGGGCTATTCACCCCCCCAAAAAAGAAACAAACAGGCCCACATACTGTGAATATCCAGGCCTTAGTGTGAAAATGCATATTAATGATATCTTGTCCTTGGGAGAGGATGGCTTACCCTCAGTCATTGTTTAATATCAAATGTTGTATGTGCCAATCATTCCATTTGCATGACATATTGTTGACTAATGCAGGGTCACACTGGTATAACAGTAGGCTTGATAAAGCTTCTTCGGAAGATGAGGCAGAACGTGGTCACTTATGACTCCAAAACTCAAACCCATTTTGTCTGAACCAAATACTGTTGCCTTCTGTTGTGCAGATCTCAGAGTGCACTAAAGCACTTCAATCAGAAACTAGAGAGGAAGGCAATTAAAAATAAAAACATAAAGTACACACAGTAGTAGCAAATGTAATAGATACAAGCTTTAATGTCAGTAATGCTACATTAATGATATGCTGGTTTGTATCTATTGAATTTGCTTCTTGTGTATTATAGTTTTTTTTATTAAAATCAGCCTCTTTTATGGTTTTTGAGACAAGTGCTTTGGTGAATTTTACCTCTGTTATGATTCTGGAGCTCAGAACTACATATTTGGGCTACATGTTTCTCAGGTATAACTATGACATTATCTTTGAAACACCCTTATGAGAGCAATACCTTGACTATATGTTCCTGATGTCTACTAATGTTTGACTAACACATAGTCCTGATGAAGAAGAACTAATCCTCAAGTCCCTTTGGGCTTGAGTAACATTTAACACATATTAACAATACCAGCATAATGCAATTTGAACTTCATGTTTGCCATTACTGACTTTCAACATTGCATATATATTAAATAACTGTTTAAGTCCCACAATGTTATACATGAATCATGTTATTACTGCAGACTGTTACTTTATGAACATACAACTCCCAAACTGAATCTGCTTAATCTTGCTTGAACAGTTCAGCCTTATATGTGAGCTTCCACATTTATTGATATTTAGGCAAAAAGTGGTCTTCATTCCTGGATATGCCATTTTACACTAGATGCCAATGTTATCTGTTAACTGGAGGGTACAAAAGAGGGTACTGAATTTAGTTCTGCTTCTCTCGGGCACCTATTCTCAGGCTGTATTAATTTTACACTTTATGCAAATTTTAATTTGTAGCTGCAGTAAAAGGTGTTTAAATCTCAAACATTTTTAATGAAAAAAAAAATCAAAGAATGGCTTCTCAGCTGTCCATTTGTTTAATATATAATTTAAATGAATGCCTAATGCATTGCAGTTGAACAAATTGACTCACTATTGCCGTTTGGAGTAAAACAGAGCTACACTTTTTTATTTAGTTATTGACTTTTGGTTACCGGGAAGGTCTGACTGGGTAGGTGCCCATTTTCAGCAGAGGCCTGGGGAGAAAAGCTCAAAAGTATTACAAAATCACAGAGGGCAAATAAAGCCTACCAAAACTAACTTTGAGGTACATTTAGACTCCCAGGTCAAGGACAACCACAAGGCATGCTTTAGCTATGTCTGCAGCCTCAAAGGCAATACACAATTGTGTGCAGAGCTCATTGTTAATGGAGCCACCTACACTGAGCCAGAAGATATAGCAAACCTACTGGCCAACAAATTCAGCTCCAACTTTACCACTCTCTCCCTGTCAACCTTCCATCAGGAAATATCATCAAATATAACTCCCCCTGCTATCAGAAGGGAGCAGATCCTTCATGCTGTCTCTCTATGCCAAGAACACTGCATCAATGGGCCCAGACAATATCCCAGGATGCCTTCTAAATAGGATGAAACGGGACCTATCAGACCCTCTGAAATTGCTATTTAACTGTAGCCTCCAAACAGGATTCATGCCGCATGAACAGAGAACAGCAACAGTCATCCCTCTGCACAAAGGTGGGCCATCTACAGACCCATAAGTCTGACCAGTCTTATATGCAAAGCCATTAATCATGGAAATGATCACTAATGATATAGTAAACCTCCGGACACTGGAACCAACCCAGGTTGGTTTTATCAAGGGCAGGTCATGCCTAACCAAAGGGGTGGACTTTTTGTGAAGGTCACCAAAGCAATGGATGAGGGAAAAATGGTTCACACTGCCTATCTTGACCTGGCCAAGGCATTTGACACAATATCCCACTCGGGCATTGTTGACAAACTCAAGAGGTTAGGTACAAACCTGTATATCACCTGGCAGATAGCCAACTGGCTCACAGAGAGGATCCTAGAAATTAAAATTGGGGAGTCCACCTCTAGAAAGAGGCCAGTCACAAGTGGAGTCCCTCAGTGATCTGTCCTTGGACCACTCCTTTTTGGCATTTGCTTCTCTGAAGTCAAGGCCAATGTCAGTGGTCTCTGGCTGACTAAATTTGCAGATGATTGCAAATTATGAGCTGTCATTGAATCCCTCACTGACACAAATGTCCTCCAGGAGGGGCTGGCACAGACAAGCAACTGTTGTCAGAGACAATGACTAAAACTAAATGTTAAGAAATTAATAATAGTATACTTTAGGAAGTCATCCACCCCTGGTAACTATCATAATGACAACAACCCCTTAGAGTTAACCCAGTAGTCAGGGACTTGGGTGATACACATAGACAGTAATCTAGCCTTTGACCATCACATGTCTACAGTAGTGAGGAAATCATTCTATATTGTACAACTTATTAACAAAGGTATGGCATCTAAGTCCAAGGAAGTCAGTGTTCCACTGTACTTGGCATTCATCAGACCTATAATTGAGAACAATGCCCCCTTTGTTATGTACCTAACCAGGCATATCCAACAAATGGAATATTCACAGAGGTTCCTCACTAAAAGAATACAGGACATAAATAAAATGTCCTATGCAGACCGCCTCAAGGCCCTATCCCTGTATTCTGTCTCCTACAGGCTGTTGAGGGGAGATCAATGCCTGGCATACAGGGCATTGTCAGACTCCACTCTGGTGGATCTCCTTCATATCAGCAAAACAAACAGCACCAGAATTACCTGTTTTAAATACTTAAACCTTGCTTGTGATATAGATAGGACCTGCTGGAGCGACAGGTATGTATCCCAGAGACTACCTCATCTCTGGAACAGACTCCCCATCCATGTGAAGCAGAGTTCCTAACTAATCCAGTTCAAGTGTAACTTGGACAATTGGATGGCGAACAGGAAATTCATCCCTGGCTTGGCAGCTATGTCTCTAATAGACACAAGGAACCTGCAAATGGTTCAGCTCCAAGGCCCCTGCTTGTAAAGGTTTCATTTCCCAAATCCCTGCTTACACTTATCAAGGGCACTAGAACTTTTCAGAGATTTGGGATTCATGGTTAGGCTTAAAAAGGCCCTTGTGGTCTTTAGCCTAGTAAACACCTATGGACCTATATGGCAATGATTTAATATTTAGAGAAGTTTTAGTTAATTTAGAGAGAAATTGAAGGTAAGTTAGTATAATACAAACAGGAACAGCAAGATGAAGTGAGAAAAAAGCAGGGTTATGGCATATTTAGAAAGAGAGTCAGGGGAGAGAAATTAATTGAAGTAAGGAAATGAGTGAGGAAGGGAAGGTAAGGAGGTGTAAGGTATGAAAAGGTACTTGTTCGTATTTAGGGATACAGTTTATCATGGGGTTAAGCAAGAAAACAGTCAGAGTTTGGCTAGGAAGTCTTTCAGAATGGTTTTGAAGGACTGGAAGGATGGTATTGACCTGATGAACACAGGTAAGGAGTTCCAGGCCTTAGCAACATGGTATGACAAAAAATGACAAAAAATACACCGAACCCACAGACATTGCCAACATCCTAGCTGACAGGTTCAGCGCAAACTTCTTCCCCCCCTCCCCACCAAAAGGGCAAATATCTATTCCAGCAGAGTGCTGCCCCCCTGACATCTCAGATGCTCAGGTAAGAGCCGCCCTCTCCAAAGCAAAAAACACAGCATCAATGGGACCAGACGGTGTCCCGGTCTGGATCCTACATGAACTCCAAGAAGAACTAAACCCAAACATAAAACTACTGTTCAATCTCAGCCTTACTACAGGATGTGAACCCAAAGAGTGGCGTACAGCAACAGTGGTCCCTCTCCACAAAGGTGGTGCCTCAACAGATCCTGGAAACTATCGCCCCATAAGCCTGACTAGCTTGGTCTGCAAAGCTATGGAAAGGATCATCATGGACCTCATAAATACAGATATTGGGGACCTACAGACACTGGATCCTACCCAGTTCGGCTTTGTTAAGGGCAGATCCTGCCTCTTAAACCTGGTCAATTTCTTTGAAACTGTCACCAAGGCCATTGACGAGGGGAAGGTGGTCCACACAGCCTAGCTGGACCTCGCAAAAGCCTTCGATACAATACCCCACTCGGGCATTATAGATAAGCTCACCAGGTTAAATATAAACCCCTATGTCACTAGATGGGTTGCAAACTGGCTCAAGGACAGAACCCACATGGTTAGAATTGCTGGAGCCATGTCAGACTCCAAACCAGTTACATGTGGTGTCCCACAAGGCTCAGTCCTGGGACCTCTCTTGTTCGGTATATATTTCTTGGAGGTACAGGCCAACACGGAAGGACTGTGGCTGACCAAGTTCGCAGATGACTGCAAACTGGGCACCATAATTGACTCTCCAGCCGACACAAGCATCCTCCAAAAGGGCCTCATAGAAACAGACAACTGGTGCCAGAACCATGGCCTCAAGCTAAACACCAAAAAGTGTATAGTCATCCCCTTTGGCAAAAACAAAGTGCCCACAAATTACCACATAGGTGGTAATCCATTAAGTACAGAAGAAGTAATTAGGGACCTGGGGACCCAAGTTGATAGCAATCTCTCATTTGACAACCACTTGGCCAAAGCGGTTAGAAAAACATTTTATATAGCCCACCTAATCATGAAGGGATTCACATCTAGATCAGGGGAGGTCATTGTGCCTCTTTACTCATCCCTCATCAGGCCCATAATTGAGTACAATGCCCCTTTTGGGATGTACCTTACCAGACACCTGCAGCAACTGGAAAGACCCCAAAAGTACCTCACCAAAAGGATCAAAGGGCTCAAACAGATGCCATATGCTGCCCGGTTAAAGAAACTCCACCTCTACTCAGTGGCATACTGCCTGCTCAGAGGCGATCTGTGCCTGACGTATAAAGCAATGTCCAACCCGGAATTAATGGACATGCTGCACATCAGAAAATCCAAATCCCATCGAGCCATGCGCTCGAGAGACTTGAACCTCAGCACTGAAATAAATAGGACATGCTGGAGGGACAGATTCATAACCGAGAGGCTCCCTTCACTCTGGAATAAAATCCCAGTCCAGGTTAGGCAGAGTCCCTCATTGACTCTCTTCAAGAGGAATCTTGATGAGTGGATGGGAGATCATAGGTTTACCCCGGGTATCACTTCTGTGTCACTGTTAGACAGAGGCACAGTATACTAACCTCGAAAAAAGGCATAGCAAAATTAATTTAAAATGGGTGGCGAAAGCCAAACACACTCTGGCTAGGCTTATAAATGCCCTAGGGCAGATAGCCTAGTATGAACCTATGAACCTATGAGTACAGACCATGTCCAGCAGATTTAATAGGCTTGTAGACAGAGAAGAGTTTTTGGTCATTGGCTCATAATGACCAACTGGGAACCAATATAGAATGGTATTTAGTGCAAACAAACAGATGGATGAAGGATAATCTTATAGGTGTTATCCAAAATGCAGGGAAGAAATCCATCATTGTTTGTTCACATTAGATTATCTATAATCTAGCTTGTTGAAGGATGGGGTCCCAAAGAAAAATAATAAATAAAAGTTCCAGATGTCTTCAAGTGCAAGAATCAACTGCCATGGAAACCAAAACTCAATTGAAAGTACTTAGATAATTCATAAGTGCTTTGTTTGGCAATATTTGCCAGTGAATCTATGATGGTTGTTTCCTATACTGAATAAAATAACTTTAGTTATTATGGGACTACTAACTTGATTTAGTAGAATCTTCAAATATATCCCCTAAGCCAGTATAGCCTCGATGTCCAGAATATACATAACATGTCCCTTTTTTGTAATTTCTCCAAATCTTTTGGGTTTCTAATACCATGATGGGAATGGACTCCATTCCTAAGTCAAAGTACAATTAAATTTCATGAAATTAGTATTGTTTCACTCTTTGATGTCAGCCAAAAGTGCTCTTTGCAGCACCCGCAATGTGCCCAGTAATGACTTCTTTTGCAATTTGTATGGAGTTGCCTGTACTGGTAACATATCCAAATATGATTGTAGACTCTTTTTTATAAGACCCATTGCTTCTACTACTATTGGAAATATCTGGGTATCTTTCTTCCACACTGCTCTCATTTCTGCTTGCAAATCTTGATATTTTATGACTTTGTGCCTCTCTGTACTCTGTAATCACTGGAAATGTTGTTTTCAATGATCAATGCTACTTTTATCTTCTTTTCTTGGACAACTATATCTAGTTTTCTAGCATCTATCTTTTGAACTGTTGGTAATGGATGATCCCATGTGATGTAGACTTCATCATTTTCTATGATGCTTTGTGGCTCATGTTTCCAGTGTTTTTCAACCACTTCAATACCATATTGTTTGCACAATCCCCAGTGCAACAGTCTTAAGAAAAAATAGCAGCTACCACCACTTAGGAAGAGACAGTTTAATCATTCACTACAATAAAAACAAACATAAAATGAAGTAAAACTGCAGAGATGAGTGCTTTCGGGCTGTGCCCTTCATCAGATAAAAAACTCAAATTTAAAACATTCTTTTAAAGTGAAGACTTTAAAAGAGAGTCCCATTAAGGCTTGACTGGTGTGGTGGGAGCACTTCTGATAAACAGTAAACAAAGAAATCTATCTTTCGATTATCTCCACAACAGAAAACGAAGAACTGTTTTCTCTTGGTTAGTCTCCAGCTTGTTCTAAGCAAATTTGTTGACATTTTGTAAGTAAATATTTTGTTTCCCTAGATTAATCTACCTTGTTAGAAGTACCTAACAGGCCTCTGTGTCAGCAGTAGTTTCAGTAAGAGAGAAACTACTTTAATGATTAGGGGCCTAGTTAGAACTGTATTGTACTGATCTGCTTACAGATTGGATTATTGTTGGTTACTTAAAGCTATACATCACTGTCCCTGAAATTTACTGAGGTCATTAAGGTTTGATTAGTGTGGTGGGAGCACTTCTGCTAAACAATAAATAAAGCTCATTTATCCAGGGATGCTCAATATTTGGTGACAATGCCAGAGACTTTGAGAGATTTTGCAAACATCTGAAGCCATCCTTGGCAAGACAAATGAAATTAAGTATCATTTTGCACTTGCTTTAATTGTTTTCATTACACCGTTAAAGATATATGTGATGCTTATTTCTTTCTGCCCTACTTTAATGTTTAAAAGTTGTATTTTCTAAGGGCTGCTGTTTTCCATTTAAATACATTGTATCCAGTGATCTTTAGCTAGTATTGAGCATCTGTTTGTAGTTCCTTAACACTTGGGCTCCAAACCAGTCGTTTAAAATTAAAAGAGTCAAAGTCTGCATTCTTGTGACAGGAGAAGGCTGATTTCACCTATCTGAGCTGGAAATTGCTGGTAGAAAGCTCATTGTGTGCTTACGTGATTGGCCTTAGGGCATAGTTAGTGTAAAACTTGCTTTTTTCTGATTGTATATAAGCCTTGCGTTTGTTCAAATCTGCTCTTCTCAGAATGACAGTTAGTAATGCCTTGTATATAAGCAATCACCAGAAGTTGTAATTTCCCTTTAAAAACTACCTCAGGACTTTACCTTAAAGTTGCAGTACTCACTGGGAAGCTAGTTTGCATGCTGAGTGACATAAACTCATTTAGTTAGGACTATTTAGGTCTACATTACATTATTGCAGCACCCAGAACTATTGCTACTCAAAGAACATCTGGTTTGGATGCTGACCAGCTTCACTGGATAGGTTAGCTGTAGATTGCACCAAAGTAAATACCCATCATCCCACATCTGATTACAAACACCCTCCAGTCCTATTCCTTATAAAGTACATATTAGTACCTACAACTATGAATAGGCGCTTTCCTGCTATCTCTGCATTGAACTTGGTGGGCATGGGCATCCTGAGGAAATGTTGCAATTATGTTATGTACACTTGAAACCATTTAATTCTCAGACAGACAAATACAGTATGTGAGAGGTGTAGTTACACATTGACACTGGAGGCCAGACTCTAACATACAGACCCTAAAAGAAACAAACAGGTTGTCAGTGACACACACACACACACACACACACACACACACACACACACACACACACACACACACACACACACACACACACACAGACACACACACACACACACACACACACACACACACACACACACACACACACACCAATCACCACACTGACAAAGGACCAGGCACATAGACTCACATATGTGGAGATGCTCTCACATAACTTACCCAAACCTCAAAGGCCTGTCAGGCACAGTCCTCAGAAACTCTACATGCACACAAACAAGACAATTCCCATCACAACACATAAAGACACATCTCATTGTGTCTCAACTGCCAAGTCTATAAGGTGAAACACCCCTCAACCTAATATTTTGGTTATAGGAGACTCTATTGTGAGACACACTGATGTCTGTCTTGCAAAGCTGGATAAGGAAAAGGTTACAATTAGTTGTCTGTCAGGGGCCAGTACCTGCCAGATCACACAAGCACTCAGGTCACTTACCCCCAAGTAACTGTATGACTCTGTCATAGTCCATGTGGGTATGAATGGCCTGAGATGTACCTCCTTGGACTATATGAAGAGAGCTATGACTGAGCTCTCAAAATATGTGTCACAAGCAGTTATGAGCCTAGCATTGAGCAGCATTCTATTGTCTCCAAGGATGATGCCGTAATATCAGTAGAAAATAATCAACTTAAACAATTGGCTTAGCTACTGGTGTCATTCTAAATGGAGAAAAGTACATTACTGCAGAGGCTGCAACTCACGGTTCCAGCAGGAAACAATCTCAAAAAACACTCAAAAGTTGTGAGTGTTTTTTGAGATTATTTCTTGCTGGAACCACAAATTGGAGCCTCTGCAGTAACATACTTTTCTTCTTGGTTTGTAAACTTTGTTTTGGGGTCATTCTAAAGGGGTCCAATACTTGTCAGCCTGAGAGGACATGGTTGACAGGCTACGCTTCTTTGCCAGGGAAGGTTCTCACCTGTCACCACTAGGCATTCAGATATTTCCAAAAAACATTATCTACTGCTATAGTGCCTTTTTATGCATTGCAAAACAGACAAACCTTCCAACACATCAAAATCTACTCAGGACAAGCTAAAGGTGTTACTGCTCAGTGCTGGGAATCTCAACAAGAAACTGCATTCCCTAGAAGCGCTCCTCACCCTAGAGAGTGCTAACATCTGTGCAGTTACTGTAATATGGTTCAAAGCCACAGAAAGTGCTCCAGCAGTGCATGGCTATAATGCCTTTCATAAGTTCCGACCACCTACTGAGCATGAAAGAGCAAAAGGCAGACGTGTATCTATCTGCATAAAGGATAAGCACACTTCAAGGCTGGTCAAATAGTATTATATGCTTGAACTACTCCATGTCTAACTAACCATGGGAAAAATCCATTGCCATATTCTTGCTAGCTATAGGTCCCCCCACCAAGAACCAAGAAACATATGCATCATAAATAAAGTTACTAGAATCACTCACCATCCAGCCCAATATCTCATGGGTGATTTTAAGTACCCCTCCATTAACTGGGAGGCATAGAAGGCCACAAACAACATTCAGATCCAAAGATTTCTTGTCTATGTAAACTCAAATGCTCTAGCTTGTCTACATCCTTACTAGGGGTACAGATATCCTAGATCTGGTACTGACAAATGTAGGTGAGCACTGCACCCTGAAGTGTGATGTCCTCATTGGTAAAATCCGATCATAAAGTTGTTTCCCTTGAAATAAAGGTAAAACTAGACCCCCCCCCCTCCTAACTCCAAAAACTTTAAGAATTTTTCTAAGGCAAACTACTTCCTATTTAGTGACGGTATAGCTACTTTCCAAACTCCCCCAAACCCAGACAACACAGAAGCCTATGCAGAGGCATATAAAATAACCCTGTAAGACCATATAAATGACTGCATAGAAATGGCAGTACTGGACCGAAATAAGCCCACGGCAAACTGCAAAAAGGAGCCACCCTGGTAGGCCTCTGGTATTAATAGGTTGCACAACAAAAACAAAAGAACATTTTTTGAGAAGTAAGAGGGAAAGTGCACAACAGAAGAAAAAGTCCCTCATTAGTCTAAACAAGTAAATCAGGGAACTAGTCAAGACACTGAAAGCAGACTTTGAGACAAAAATATCCTCCAAAGCTAAGGATAACCATAAGGCATTTTTCAGTTATGTCCACAATCTTAAGGGCAATATCCAACACTGTGCAGAATTAGATGTGGATGGCATCTCCTATACTCAGCCAGAAGATATAACAAAGTTGCTGGCCAATGAATTCAGCTCAACGTTCACCTCACCATCACCCCAAGTTCTCCCCCCAAGAAATACCATTCAAAACTACCCCACCAGTTATCACTATAGAAAAAGATGCCACTGTGCTCTCTAAAGCTAAAAACATTGCTTTACTGGGGTCCAGTGATATACCAGGTTGCCTGTTAAATAGCTTGAATCAGGATCTATCAGGCCAATTGGGATCTCTGTTTAACCACAGCATATAGACTGGCTTTGTCCTGATAAAGTGGAGGACAAAAACACTCATCCCTCTGCACAAAGGGGGACCATCAACTGCCCTGGGTAATTACAGACCCATAAGTTTGACTAGTCTTAGATGTAAGGATATGGAAAGAATAATCATGGTCCTGAAATATAATAACATAGGAAACCTCCAAAGACTGGACCCAACCCGGTTTGACTTTGGCATGGGCAAGTCATGCCTACTAAATCTGGTGGACTTTTTGAAAAAGTTGTTAGGACCATAGATGAGGGTAAAACAGTACATACCACCTAGCTTGACTTGGCCAAGGCATTTGACATAATCTGACACTCAGGTATAATAAATAATCTTACAAACCTGAGCATAAATCCCTTCATCACCAGATGGGCAGCCAGATGGTTCACAGACAGGACACGTGGTTAAAGTGAAAGTGGATAAATCCAGATCCAGCAGGAGGGCAGTTATTAGTGCTGTGCCACATATGTCGGTGCTGGGACCACTCCTATTCAGAATATACTTTTCTGAAGTTAAGGCTAATTTGGAAGGTCTCTGAATGACATTTGTTGACAACTGTAAGCTGAGGGCAATAATCAAATCCCTCAATGATGTAGATATCCTTCAGAAGGGTCTAAATCAGATAAATGATTGGTGCCAGAGCCATGGCCTAAAACTAAATGTGAAAAATGCATTATCATACACTTTGGGAAGCCAAAGACTTCTACAAATTACAACATTAGTAGCACACCCCTATGAGCAGAATCAGAGGTGAGAGATCTAGTAACACAGATACATAGTAGCCTGTACTTTGACCACCATAGTTTACCACAGGTTATAATTTAATGATTTAGTAAAGCATACAGTAAAAATAATAATAAAAAAAAAAACAGTTTTGTTTTATAGATTTTATGTTGTCTACACATTTACTGATTAAATATCTACTTTTTCATTACAAGCAATTAACTGATTTGAATGTTTTCTGTCACAAAAACAAATAGTCCGATAATAGGATGGAATTTCATTCTGTAGTCCGCATATCTATTCCACACTGATATTTATCTGCAAACCATAAGAATAGAAGTCCTGTATAAGGAAAAGTTGCTGATTACAGTTTCTGTATTTTCTGATGTTGCTTGTTAGTCTATGAAGGATGATGTAAGTCACAGAGTTTTGTGGTCCTTTTACACTGATAGTGCAGTCATGGCATTAGATAAAGGCAATACATCTAAGCCTACAACTATCTGCAAAAGGGTAGCTTTGAACATTAAAATAAGATCACATACAAGTGGAACTTTTAAAACAGTTTTAGTGTAATACTGATTGAGTTACTTAAGGAAATGTTTCTCAGTTTGTTAACTAAGCATAAATGTAAGACAATTTCTCTGGTTAAAGATGATTCATATCAGCCTGTATGATTTCTTGATATGTTATTGGGATTGTTAATTCTTGTCAACCTTAGTAGACTGAATTTAGAATATATCCGACTCGTTAATAACCATAAGTTTATTATTATATCCTATGGAATGATAATATACTTTCTGACTACCAATTAATGACTTGTCAGGCTCAGAGTATAGTGCCTGTGATAGGGACTGGGACACTTTCATGCTTTGTCATCTTAAGTGTAGGGGTTATAATAACCTCATGGATAGAAAGGGGTTCATGGTTCAGCTTTTGATACTACAATGTTTCTTATTTTTTTTTACTTTCCTAAGTATATTAGTCAAACTAAAAGGAAACTTAAACAGTTTTTTTTTATTCACGGCTGTATACAAACAAGAACTTTTATACATTATTCTGCCTAATGGAATACAAGTTCAGTTAAATCGACCTATAGCAGTATTTAACTATGAAGGTGATCTCAATTAATGTTAATGGGTTGAACAGTAAATGTAAGAGACTGAGTTTATTTAAATATATTAAAACTATAAATCCACAACATATATTTCTTCAACAGACACATTTATTAACTGAATACCACAATTTACTCAGTTTCAGTGGTTATACAGTATTAACAAGTTCATCACATAAGAAGAAAAAAGCAAGAGGGGAAATGATTTTATGGAAAAATTCTGTCATTATGCCAAAAATAATAAGCTTATATCAAGATAAATCTGGGGTGCTTTGTATGTGCTAAATGGTAAACTGTATACTTCTATTAACTTTTATTGGATACCTGGTATGAGTGCAAGTATAGTTACATAACAGTTAGAAGAAGTAATCTAGCAGTCCAAAGGGAACTTGATAATAGCTGGGGATATCAATTGTATACTAGATGATAAACACACTGACTCTATAAATACCAAAAGGAAAACTGCAACATCAAAAACACTAGCAGAATTTGTTGAACTATATAGTCTTAAAGATGTTGATGAATGTGCAGACAAATATTATCTGCAGTATATGTTTTTTTCACACAGCAATTAGAAAGACCCCAAAAGTATCTCACCAAGAGGATCAAGGGCCTCAAACAGATGCCATATGCTGCTCGGTTAAAAAAACTCCAGCTCTACTCAGTTGCATACCGCCTACTTTGAGGCGATCTATGCCTGACATACAAAGCTATGTCAAATCCAGAATTAATGGACATGCTCCACCTCAGTAAATCTAAATCCCTTAGAGCCACACGCTCGAGGGACTTCAACCTCAGCACAGAAATAAATAGAACTTGCTGGAGGGACAGGTTCATAACCCAGAGGCTCACTTTGCTCTGGAATAGAATTCCAGTTCATGTGAGGCAGAGCACCTCACTGAATCTCTTCAAGAAGAATCTCAATAGGTGGATGGGGGATCGTAGGTTTGTCCCAGGGATTACTCCCGTGTCACTATTAGACAGAGGCACAGTAAACTAAACCTTAAAAAGGGCACAGTATACTCAAATCAAGGGGTGGCGTAAGCCATACAGAATCGGGCTAGGCTTATAATTACCCCAGGGCAGATAGCCTAGTTTGAACCTATGAACCTATATGTATAACAAACACTCAGGAACAGATAGAGTATATATATATATATATATATATATATATCTATATCTATATATATATATATATATATATATATATATATATATGTATATATATATATCTCAAAGGAAATAACCACCTTTCTTAGCAATGTTCAAGTAATCTCTTGCCCATTAACAGACTACAATGCAATTACTTTTGAAGTAGAAGTTCATAACAAACAAAAGGTGACAATCACTAGAATATCATCCTATATCATCATCTTCTTTCGGCTGTTCCCGTTAGGGGTCGCCACAGCAGATCACCTGTTTCCATTTATTCCTGTCCTCTGCATCTTGCTCTGTCACACCAACCACCTGCATGTCCTCTCTCACCACATCCATAAACCTTATCTTAGGCCTTCCTCTTTTCCTGTTACCTGGTAGCTTCATCCTTAGCATCTTTTTCCCAATATACTGAGCATCCCTCCTCAGCACATGTCCAAACCAATGTAATCGTGCCTCTCTGGCTTTGTCTCCAAACCTTCCAACCTGGGCAGACCCTCTAATATACTTATTCCTAATCCTGTCCACCCTCGTCACACCCAGTGCAAATCTTAACATCTTTAATTCTGCCACATCCAACTCAAACTCCTGCCTTTTTGTCAAGGCCACTGTCTCCAACACATATAACATAGCTGGTCTCACTACCCTCTTGTAGACCTTCCCTTTCACTCTTACAGGTACTCATCTGTCACAAATCACTCCTGACACTCTTCTCCACCCGCTCCATCCTGCCTGTACTCTCTTCTTCACCTCTCTTCCACACTCACCGTTACTCTGAACTATTGACCCCAAGTATTTAAACTCATCCACCTTCGCCACCTCTACTCCTTGCATCCTCACCATTCCTCTATCCTCCCTCTCATTCACACACATATATTCTGTCTTAGTCCTGCTGACCTTCATTCTTCTTCTCTCTAGAGCATATCTCCATCTCTCCAGTGTCTCCTCCACCTGTTCTCTACTCTCACTACAGATCACACTGTCATCTGCAAACATCATAGTCCACGGGGATTCCTGTCTGATCTCGTCTGTCAACTTGTCCATCACCATTGTAAATAAGAAAGGGCTCAGAGCTGATCCTTGATGTAACCCCACCTCCACCTTAAACACATCTGTCACTCCCACTGCAGACCTCACCGCTGTCACACTACCGTCGTACATATCCTGTACCACTCTTACATACTTTTCTGACACTCCTGACTTCCTCATACAATACCACAACTCCTCTCTAGGCGCCCTGTCATATGCTTTCTCTAAGTCTACAAAAACACAATGCAACTCCTTCCAACATTCTCTGTACTTCTCCATCAACACTCTCAGAGCAAAGATCGCATCTGTAGTGCTCTTTCCTGGCATGAAACCATACTGCTGATCACTAATCATCACGTCCCTTCTTAACCTTGCTTCCACTACTCTTTCCCATAACGTCATGCTGTGACTGATCAGTTTTATCCCTCTGTAGTTACTACAGCTCTGCACATCACCCTTATTCTTAAAAATCGGTACCAAAACACTTTTTCTCCATTCCTCAGGCATCCTCTCACTTTCCAAGATTTCATTAAACAATCTGGTTAAAAACTCCACTACCATTTCACCTAAACACCTCCATGCTTCCACAGGTATATGTCATCTGGGCCAACAGCCTTTCCATTCTTCATTCTCTTCATAGCTATCCTTACTTCCTCTTTGCTAATCCATTGTACTTCATGATTTACTATCCCTACATCATCCAACCTTCTCTCCCTCTCATTCTCTTCATTCATCAACCCCTCAAAGTACTTTTTCCATCTTCTCAACACACTCTCCTCGCTTGTGAGTATGTTTCCCTCATTATCGTTTATCACCTTTACCTGCTGCACATCTTTCCTAGCTCGGTCCCTCTGTCTAGCCAATCGGTACAGGTCCTTTTCTCCCTCCTTAGTGTCCAACCTTTCATACAACTCTTCATATGCCTTATCCTTATATCATCCTATATAATGAATCTAAAAGGGTTTTAAAAAAATTTATATAAAAGAATTATAACAATTCCTTTAATTAAACATAAATTAAGACACTTTGGAAATCTATATATGGGATGCATTAAAAGCATACATATATGGAAGAACATTAACTTGGTACAAAAATAAAAGGAAGCAATGGGACAAACAATTAACTGAATTTTAAAAGGAAATATATATTATTAAACTTAATATACAAAAGGGCATAATTAACTAATGATTTTGCAATGAAAAATAAAGAATATACTGAAACATTACATCATAAAATAATGATAGAATTAGAAGAAAAGAAACATTTCTTATTCAGTGAATCTGAAAAATCAAAGGAAATATCAAATAGAACTAATAAAGTTATTAAAATGAATCAAAGAAATATATAATCCCAATATTAACAATTATGTCTCAGACTTAAACAGCATACTAGAAACATTTCAATTGGACTATAAAAAAATTGATACTAGCTACCTATAAAATCTGAAGAAACAATTAGAAACTTCTTTTAGACTAATATAAACCTCAAGATACAGGAACAACAGAGTAGACACAATGACAAGTAGATAACAATGTCTGAGTTGCAAAATCAAATTAAAAAACTGAAACCCAATAAAGTACCAGGAAATGACAACATAACACCAGAAATGTATAAGTTATTGCCCAAAGAAGTCAAACAGTTATTGTTGAAGGTTTTTAAACAGGTTAAACAAGAAATATTAGTTCCACCTTCTTGGAAATATAGTTTAATCTCACCTGTTCTGAAACTGAAAAAAATGCCTCAGAATGTTCTTCCTATGGACCAATTTCATTGTTAAATGTAGATTACAAAATGTTTATGGCAATGCATACAGAGAGAATTAAACATATATTACCATTATTAATTGATCATGACCAGACAGGTTTCATAAAAGATAGAAACACCTACAATAATATTAAAACAATTATTGCCTTGATAGATTATGTTGATTTAAGTAAGAGAGATATGACTCTGGTGAGTGTAGACATCAATAGAACCTTTGATTCAATAGATTGGAATTATGTACTGGTGGTACTAGAAGAATATGTTTTTTCACAACAATTCACATTCTTAATTAAAACACTATATAAAAACTCTCTGGCCTATGTTAATATTGGGTCCTGTCTCTCTACTTCTATAACTATTAGAAAAGGAACTAAGAAAGAAAGAATGCCCACTTTCACCTTTAGTGTTTGCATTAGCAATTGAGCCTTTTGCTAACTATGTTAGAATGAACATAAATATTAAAAGCATAGTAATTGGGAATATCTTACAAATGAAAATACAATTATTTGCTGATGACATCCTGTTGACAATATCTGATAAAAATAAATCATTAACTAAATTATTCCAAACAATGAACTTCTTTCAAACTATTTCTGGTCTTGTAGTTAATGAAACCAAAACTAAAATTTTATTTATTAACTCAAATAAAAGGGAATTAAATAATGACTTTGTTAAGTACTTAGCACCTGATAATAAAATTAAATATTTAGGAATTTTACTAGACAACACTAGAGAAACAAAAAATATTAACTATATTCATATACTAAGTCAAATAAAACCATTAATGCAGAAATGGAATAAGACGTTTTATACAATGGAAGATAGGTTGTATATAATTAAATCAATCATTTTCCCAAAATTGTTATATTATATACAATGCATCCCTCCTACTAAGAAAATTATACAGCAATACAATAAAATGATGTTGAATTTCCTTTGGTTTAACAATAAGCCTAGAATTGGGCTTAACAACCATTTAAAAGGTTGGGAGAAGAGTGGAATTAATCTGCCAGATATACACATTTATTTATTGGCATCTGCTACTAAAACGGTTACTCTATGGCTGAACTCAACCTATACAGCCAAATGGAAATTAATTCATGAATCTATATGTAATATCATTAGTAACTTAGCCCATAAATAATATAATATAAATCCAGCAAAAGTCTTTTATAATGTGATGAGATAACATAATATTTAATAAAAGTATAAAGACGAAGTATATAATTGTTACTGAAACAATAATACTGTTTAGAAAATATATAAACATGAACCAAGATATAAAGACATGTTTTTATATTATATCCTATAGTTTGTACACAAGAAAGTATAGCTACCTTTGATTCAAATGTAATTAAAGAGGTTA
This sequence comes from Protopterus annectens, assembly GCF_019279795.1. Classification (NCBI taxonomy): domain Eukaryota; kingdom Metazoa; phylum Chordata; order Ceratodontiformes; family Protopteridae; genus Protopterus; species Protopterus annectens. The sequence goes on from NC_056748.1 coordinate 698,463,304, forward strand.
AAGAAAAAGGAGCGATTTATTGGTATCAAATACTCAATGCCAATACATTACTCACACTAGATCAAATCAAAAGGAAATTTGAGTTAGATGATAAATTGTGGCTACCAATACAATAAATAAGCTGGAATTGATGACACCAACCTTTGAAAATAATATTCCTAAGTTCATAGATCTTGTGATACTTTCAATAAATAATACTTATAAAGGACAAGGATATCTATCCAAAATTCATAAGACACTTAAAGAAACAAAGAACTATACCAATAATAGTTATTAGTATTATTATAATCAGGTTAATCAAAAGGATCCTGATAAAAATGAAAAAGAAATGATCCTTTTATCACCAAGCCTTACCACCAAGTCAGTTCAATGGAAACTATATGCATGGAAATTCCTACATAGATCCTTTCTAACCCCTATTAGATTAGAACTAATATATAAGGCACATATTGATTGTTGGAGATGTAAAATACATACAAAAGCAGATTGGGAACACACTTTTTTTAATTGTCATTTACTAAATAAATATTGGTTTGACATTAATTATTTCTTTCAAAAAAATGTTAATGATAATTTTCAGTTAACCAAGTCATTAGTTTTGTTTAATGTACGCATCCCATGATGCGTCCCAAAAGTAAAATATCCTTTACTGTGGACATTGCTTCCCATTGCACATAAAGCCATAACAACTTACTGGAAGAATAAGGCACCACCAACTTTTCAAGATTTCAAGAAAATTGCAGTCTTGAATGGAAGTAGCAACCATAAAGAAAAGAACTGATAAGACAACATGATACATCACTTATTGGCAGAAACTTGATGAAATATTGGACAAAGCAAATTGATCTGATTAGTCAGCACAGCATCGTAATACAAATTGCATATTATATATGGAAATGTGCTGTTATAAATTGTATACTTAGGTAACTGTATATAGTTTCTTTTGTAAATAGTTGACTAGCTAATTATGTTATATTATTTTATGCTTCACTATTTATGGTTCAATCTATATGAAGATATGGAAAAAAATTTAATAAAAATTTCTTTGAGTATGAAGTAAAGGTATTGCATCCAGATACAATGAAGTTATAACCCCACTCTGCTGAGCTCTCATTAGACCAATAATTAAGTACAATGTGCCATTTGGCACATACTTGACTAGACACTTAAAACAGCTGGGTGAACCCAGAGGCTCTTGATAAAGAAAATACAGGATATTAACAACATGTCCTATGTAGATAGACTAAAAGCCCTATTCCTTTACTCTAATGCACATTTGCAAGACAAACAGCACAAGTGTCACCTGATCTAAGCATCAAAACCTACTTAGCGACGCAAATAAAACACGCTGAAGAGACAGATATGTGTCACGGAGATTACCCCTTTTTTGTAACAGGCTTCTTATGTATGTTAAATAGAGCCCTTCCCTGGCCCTCTTCAAATGCATTTTGGATCAATGGAGTGGGAATCACAAATTCACACCTGGGGTAGTACTTATGTCCCTTATGGGCAGGTGCAATCTGTAAAATACTCAAGGCATATGCACAAACCTATGCTGTCTTCTTGGCCCTAGGGGGCAATATATTCGGTAAAATTGGGTTATACTGTCTAGGCTTGTAACATTAGCCATGTAATCTGCTATGAACATGTAAACCTATAAATCTCTTCACATGGCTCAAATTTTCTGAAAAGATTTAGAGAAGCTACCATCAGCCTAGGAGCTACAATATCAATGAATCCATTCAATTTTAATTAACCAGAACCACAGATATGCTGGCTATGCAACTTCCAATAATTTCTGCACATATCCGTAGTGATTGACTGCAACATGTAGGAGGTGCTGACTGCTTTGCTTTCCTCCAACCTCCCAATTCCCCAGTCACACCCTGGGCTTTCAGCTTTATACATACTGGTCTCCGCCCACTCTCCATACCCTCCATAGCCTGTCCATCCATGTAATTAAAACATACCTACTAAGTACCAAAACAACACAGTATACAATTCTCTCTCTCATGTCACAAAAAAATCTCTCATTCAAAACACTCCACTTCAACCACCCTTCAACCACTGTTCACTCTCATAACTCCATTACATTACTTATAATAACGATGGTGCCCTCAGCCCTTTTCACTGCACTCTTCCTCCTCCTATTTATAGTTGTGCCTCTTCCCAAGAGGATCTATTTCCCACCCATCATACATAATTCACATCCCATGCCAAACTAACATTCTCTCCCACACTCTACTGTGCCCATCGAATAACAAAATCATCACTTTCCATTCCAGCCCCTGTTAACATATCCCTCTTAAACAACTTATACTGTACACATCTTCCTCACCACAATAAAACATATGCTCATAATATCCAGATCAAAATCCATAAACATTTCTACAAATTCACACCAGCTATTCTAATACTACTTATCAGAGGCATCAGCACTGAAACTCACCCCAGATCTTGCCAGCACTCCCCTCCATTCAGAAATGGCCTAGACTCACATATCTCCTGTGCCCTCATTAAGGCACAAACTATTGCCAACAACTCGACTCAAATAAGGGCCTTCCTTTCCTCCCACAACCCATACATTACTGCTGTCAGTGAATCTTTGCTCAAACTAAGCATACCCAACTTTCAGCAATCCCTCTCCTCATACAATTATGAGCATGATACAAGACCTGGTAATAGGAAAGCAGGAGGCTGTAGTATACAAAAGCCATCTTAAGTCCACCATCATGACCAAAACCAATAGTACAGCAGACAGAGAGCCCAGCTAGGACCTCCTAAAATTCAACACCAAGAAAAATAAACCCTTACTTATAGCAGCAGCATGTCTTCCTCCTCCTTCATCTCTTTTGAAATTCAAAACACTGATCTCTGATGTTGTCTCAACTAGCAGTTTCAGTAAGAAAGGGATCTACAGAAAAAACAAACATCTGATTATCCTCAAATGATATTTCTGAATTTTTAGTCAACAAGGACCTCTTAGAGCTAATCAAAGAACACACCCACCCAAATATGCACTCCAACAACTACTCAGCTTTTGACCTTCTAATCACTAATGAACTATTAACTGACTGATGTACATTCTTCCCCCTACCTTCTGTGATCAGTCACTAACCAGCTTTCATATCACCAATCTGTTTCTAAAATATGTCTCTCCCCAAATTGATCTCCTACAGACCCCAGTTCACACAAAATATCGCCAAATTGAAAAACTTGTCTACCATACTGAAAATCCACTAACATAGTAGCATCATCCCTGACCTAAATACTCCCTTATATCCAAGACAAATTCTTCCCCAGGATAAAACATTCTTTTAAACAAAAATACCCCCCCCCCACTGGCTTACCAAAGAGCCTACATCTCTTCTCAAGCTAAGGGATGAAGCCCGGTACTCTCTGAAATACAGTCCTAACCCCTGACAACCATCTTTTCTTTACCAGACTCTTTAACTTGGCTAAATAATCCATTTGGAGGCACAAAGCAGACAATCTCAAATTAAAACAAATTTCCCTTGGTAATAAATCTAAATACCTTTGGCATGAAGCTAGTCTACTCACTGAATGCAAATAGTCTGACAATAATTCCTCTCTAGACCTAATCCAAACTAACCAGGTAACACTCATCTACTCTAACTTTGTCCGAGAATTTAGCCATCCATTCTAGCCTTTCAACAGCATCTGTACTCCCCTCTCCTATTATCCAGAGCCCCATCCCTTCATCTAACCTGACATAAAGAAATCTGTAATGTAATTGAATAACCATAAACTCCCCCAACCCCAGGTTCAGATCACATTTTTCCTGATTTATCTACCACCAAAGGGAATTTCTAACCCAGACTGTTTATCACATTTTTAACCTCTGCCTGACACAAAATATAATGCAAAACTTCTGGTAAACAGCACTCATTACCAGTCCTATCCAAACAATCTAAACCTCAGAACATCTCACACTTCTGCCCTGTTTCCATTCTACCCACTCTTGACAAGGTGCTAGCAAAAGTCATTTATATCCAGCTCTCAAGGTACATTTAGCAATACCATCTTCTTACCCTAAATTCTGTACCGGCTGCAGTATAATGATGGCACTTTGGTGCCTGATGACATTATCATCAACATGGACTAAAACAACTCGACAGGAACAATACTCATTGACCTTACAAAAGCCTTTGACCTAAGAACATTTGCATTAGTAATGCATCCTTCACCTGGTTCCAAGTTTTCTTGTGAAATAGATTCTCGAAAGTTAAGTTAGGGCCTTTCTTCTCTTAGGCCACACCTGTTTCAGTAGGAGCACCTCAACGTTCTATTCCTGCTGTTCTTCTCTTCCCTAGTTTCATTAATAAACTTCCTCATAACCTTCCTCATCTACAACTCATCCTCTATGTTGATGACGTGGTCATCTTTAGGTGTAGCCACAACCACTCTAAAATTGAAACACACCTGCAAAATAGTTTAACTGACTCAATTCCTGGGTCACTAACTGCAAACTAATACTTAACCCTACAAACCCAAAAGTCATTCAGGCAACACCCAAAAACATAGGAAAGTCATGAAAGTCAATGACTCTATTGATGGCACAGCATCAGAAATAATCAGTTCCTTCAAATTCCTTAGTCTGTGGCTTGACCAATCACTAGCATTCAAAAGTTAAATCACTTCTCTTCTGGGCCAGGAAAATCTCACCCTACCTATCCAAACCAGCCAGAGTAACTATTGACAAAAGAGTCCTTCTCGACTATAGACAACCCACAACAGCCAGAGCCTTTAAGATAAACCCTTCCATACTACACTCTATTGAAAAGAAAATGTGTTGCTTCATCACTAACTCACCCTGTCATGAGAACTGTGTTTTCGCCCTCAAAAACAAGAACCCCCCCCCAAAAAAACAACAACAACGAAAAAAAACAATGGCTCCCAGTGCAGGACAGAGTAGATCTCTCATCTTCAAGCTTCTCCAGCTTAACTCATTCCCACCACTAACTGCTAGACTTTATACTAAGCACACACACTACAACCTCATATGCTTCTCATATATCCTCCCCACTGCAACCTCCTAAACTAGGCTAGACTGCACCAATCACTGTTTCTCCATCCTCGCTGCTAAAATCTGTGAATTCCCCTCCTCATTCTTATCCTAAAGAAACTTCTTCATAGCTGAACCAAAGAAAATCCTGTACAATAATTCAAACTATAGCAGGTCACATCAAGTAAGAGCCTTTCAATCTGTAGCCTTTCTCGCTTTCATTTTCAGACCTTTACCAATGCCATCCTGACAGTCATTAGCTAAAAGTATTTCCATCATGATGTAAACTTGAAGTATTATCATGTAAAATTGTAAAATGCAAACTTCTTTCATAACTGATGCTACATCTGTTAATTGGTTTTATTATATATTGTTACTTTCTGTTCTGTTTTTGATACGTGCAATGTTAATGCCTCAATGTTACACTTTTTTCTTTTTGAATTATTTCACCCAGGCAGTACATGCAAATAAATGGTCATTTGTGATCAGTGCACTACCTCAGTAAACAATTATAAAATAAGGAAAAATAAAATATATTTACTTCTTTTTCTTGCTCTCAACTTGGATATGTAGGTGGCTTAAAGCATTTTGCTTGTGGTGACCGCAGGGTGTAGAGAAGAAGCAATGACACGCTCTGCTTAGTCAGCAACTGTTGTATCTACAGACAGCTGCTTTTTAAAAAAGTTAGCATATTTTTTCTTTTGGTCAGACTGAGTGCAAAATGGTATTTTTAGGCCTGCTCTATGGGAAGAAACTGAACAGGCAAAATTTTGCATTATGGTTTGCTTTGCCCTCATTCAGATTTCAGAAAAATTGGATTTTTAGCTCTTTTCAGTTGTAACTGTACTAGAAACTCCATCTTGATTTAACAACACAGGTATCTGATAATCAGAATTAATTCCTTTCTTCTCTGAAGCAATGTAACAATATATTCATTAGCATACATAATGGGAAATTATTTAACGATACATCATTCATTTGAGATCTGGCTTTCCTAAATTTCTTTATCCAAGAAGTGAAAGCACCTGACAGTGAAGTTTCTTACATTACCCATCAGAGCTCTAGCTTTCCAAAATATTGTTTTTTATATAAGAATTTAAAGCTTCATACAATGAAGCCTCTAATGATAGCTTAAATAGAGAACCTTGCCCTGGCATGCTGGCATGTCCATAATCAGCTTTGTCAAACATAATGTTGATTTGCTTGCAACATATTCAATAAAATTATAATCTGCATTTATCTGTCTACACATTGACTAGTGCACATACATTGAATAGTGTATATGGAAGCCAAGATCCCTTTTTAGAATATATTTTGTTTGCTTCTCTTTTTTAAATGTGTTATCTTTGGTAATGCAGGCATTAAAAAGCAATATTAATTGCTGCTAATAATTTCACAGACATATGAGTGGCACAACAGGTAGCACACTCAACTTTAATGCAAAATGCTATTTCCACACCAGGGAGATGGATTGCTGACAGTGCAGTGTAAGGGGAGGTATTGCACTCCTGAGTGTGTCATCCTTTGGATGAGATGTTAAACCAAGGCACCATCTGCCTGAGTTAGTGGTTTCTCAGGTGGATGTAAAAGATCTCATGGCACCAGACACCTGCAGCAGCTGGAAAGTCCACAGAGGTTTCTCACCAAGAAAATTCATGGTCTCTAAAGCATAACCTACATGGAAAAACTGAAAGCCCTGTCACTGTACTCTGTATCCTACAGGCTGCTGACAAATGACTTGTGCCTGGGCTACAGAATAGACTCTGATCCTGCTCTAATGGAAATACAGCACATCCACAAATCAAATGGGACAAGAATCATTTGCTCCAGGGATCTCATTCTAGCCTATGACATTAACAGATCATGCTGGATAGACAGATATATCTCCCAGAGATTGCAGCTCCTCTTCAATTACCCTATTCAATCATGACCTATACAATTGGGATGGGAGACAGTAAATTCACCCAGGAGGTGGGACCTATGTCTTTCAAAGACAGGGGCAGTCGGTGCTGATCATAGACTTGCTCTGCGAATAATGACCATCTAATCAAGGTTAATTAGAGAACATGGATATAATTAAAGTACAGAAACAGACTGGACTCCTCTTAAGCAGCTGCCCTTAGATGTTACTGTGCAGCACTTCAATGACACCTTCCTTACTATTCTAAACAGACTTACAATCCAAGAACAGTTCATGTCAAAGCCAACTACACACTATGGTTAACCCATGAGACTCGTACGATCCTAAAACAAAGGGACAAAGCATGGCAAACTTGGGCTACAAATAAATCCCACCAAACCTGTTTAATTTGCCAGCAACTTAGAAACTTAGAAACAGTGCCAAACACCAAATTAAACTAGACAAACAACACTACTATTCTAATTTACAATAGAAATACAGAATGAATCCACAAAAATTCTGGAACACAATAACATACTTCATCCTGGCCAAAACACCCCCCCCCCCCCACACACACACACAAAACTTACCTGATAACACAAACAATATTGCTGAACAATTTAACATATTCTTCACTGAAAGTGTTTTAGCACTGACTAAGAATAGCAAGTCTCCTGCAATGCCAACGCCCAACAATCCAAGCAATATTTGAAATGTATTTTCATTTCAGACTGTCCCAAAACAAACCTTTTGTAAAACTGTTAAAGAAGTTGAAACCCGCTTCACTGGCAGCAGATAACTTGCCAGCAGAATATCTAAAATTAACAACAGGTGTTATTGCCTTCCCTGTGTTAATACTTATAAACCACTCTATAACAGAACAGTATGTCCTAGCTTTTTGGAAAATTGCATATATTACACCATTACACAAAGGAGGTAATTTAACAGAACTAACAAACTACCAGCCCATTGCTATACTTTCACCACTTTCTAAAATTCTGGAAAGATGTATCCACTTTCAACTTCTTAAACACCTTCTAAACAATAATCTCCTCTCATCATCACAGCATGGATTTCAACCACATCATAGCACTACTACAGCTCTTCTAAGTTTCACTAATACTATAAATAAGTTCAGAGACGATGGCAAAATAGTGCCTTCAGTCTTTTTGGACATGTCTAAAGCATTCGATACAGTTTCCCATCCTAAGTTACTGTCCACTCTGAAAAATCTTAATATCAACCCTGATGCTGTTAACTGGTTTCAAAGTTATCTATTTAGGCTCCAGCAAGCTGTGAAATGGAAGCAAGATCTATCCCCACTCCTTCCTGTTATACTTGGAGTCCTTCAGGGTTCAATCCTAGGACCCCTCATCTTCAGCATATTCATAAATGATCTTAATACTGCCTTCTCTCAAGCATCTATCATGCAATACGCAGGAGATTCAACCCTCATATGTGCAGCATCCACAATAACTCAACTTCTTACAGTCGCATAAAAAGCCTTGTCTGATATTGAAACGTGGCTAGCAAACTCACAACTCATTCTCAACCCTAATAAAACTAAACTTATGATCTTTCATCCATCTAAATCTACTAACCTCCCAGCTAAATTGTATATCACTGCCAGTAATAATACTAGGATTTTCTCAGATTCCCAAACAAAACTATTAGGTGTCATAATCGACAACAGACTAAAATTTGACATACACATTTCTAACCATCAAAAAGGTTCACAAGAAAATGGGAACAATGTATAGAAACAAAAAATGTTTAACAGACACTGCAAGAATAGCTATAGCCAGGACCCACCTTCTCTCCACACTCTTATATGCATCCCCCACACTCACCAACCTCAAAAAGTCAGAACTGAGTAAATTAAAATCATGTTATAATAAGATTGCCAAATTTGCAACAGATTCCACACATTCAACCCATCATTGTCAATGCCTAAAAAAATCTTTCTTGGTTGGAACTACCTCATATTATAAAATATAACCAGTTAATAATGGCTTACAAAATAATGCACAATCCTGACAACATACCTTCCCTAAAAATCTTCTACAACTCTACTCTAACATTCGTGCTCTTCGATCATCTAACAAAGACTTACTCCAAGTAACCAAAGTATCCAATACAGCAGCCAATTCTCTTTACTCTAACTTTGTTGCCAAAAATTGGAATACCCTTCCAGATAGTATTAGATACATAAGCAATCTTAATAATTTCAAAATATCTCACAAAAGACACTTATTTGAATCCTGGCTTTGCACATGTAACACTCCAGGTTAATTATTAACTTAGCATTACTTATACAATTTGGCTGTACATACTAACTCTGTTAACATATTCCTTCTAACAACACTACATTTTTCTTACTTACTTCTGTTTAAAAACAGAACATAGATTAGAATTTAAAGCAAGTACTGTATACTGCTACAACCATACATACCAAAAGCCTAAGGAAATACTTGGAGTCAGTGTTAGCCCCGCTCCACTTGCCCTCACTGAGCTCGGGCTTGGTCCGCTCCACTCCCTGCCCCCAGTTCCCACACACCCCCACTAGTGCTACAATTAAACTAAATTTAGCAACTCCCCTCATGCTAAGTACCAATCAGCACCTCATACATCACTGAACAGCCCTCCCCCCTTAACCTGTTTCTTTCTCTTCCATTCTTCCACACCCAGTTAGCACACTCAACCATCAAAATTGGCCCATCCCCCTAACAAAATGCAAACAAGTAAAAAAATACTAATTACCCTAATGTCTATACTATTTCTATTTTACCATCTTACTGCCTATGAACATAAACTTGACCATGGTATTCACTACCTAAATGGTCAAACAGCCACCCACGACTTCACACATAACACTAAACACTTTACCATCCCCAGTACACTGAATCTACCACCCTCAACAAAATATCACCCCTGTAAAGCCACAAAACATAATCCTAAAGGCAAAGACTATATAAAGCGTATAAACAAACTCCTAAAGCTTAGAATATCATGTCACTATAACCTTATAACACATGGGGACATCCATACCAACCCTGGCCCACCCACACCCAATAACCTTCACTCACCTACCACAACCCCAGAGTCAAGCTACCCCTTTCTACTCCCACTAGTTCCCTCCTAGCATTTTACCTAAATATTAGAAGTACTAACAATAAGATTCCCAACCTACATGCCCTCCTAGCAACCCACTCCACAGAGATTATGTGTCTTACGGAAACCTGGCTAAAACTCAGTACTACTGATAATGAGTTACTACCTCCAGGATATAATATTCACCGGTTAGACCGTACTAACCTAGTACTACTGATAATGAGTTACTACCTCCAGGATATAATATTCACTGGTTAGACCGTACTAACCTAGTACTACTGATAATGAGATACTACCTCCAGGATATAATATTCACCGTTAGACCGTACTAACCTAGTACGACTGATAATGAGATACTACCTCCAGGATATAATATTCACCGGTTACACTGTACTAACCTAGTACTACTGATAATGAGATACTACCTCCAGGATATAATATTCACCATTAGACAGTACTAACCTAGTACTACTGATAATGAGATAGTACCTCCAGGATATAATATTCACCGGTTACACTGTACTAAGCTAGTACTACTGATAATGAGATTTTACCTCCAGGATATAATATTCACCGGTTACACTGTACTAACCTAGTACTACTGATAATGAGATACTACCTCCAGGATATAATATTCACCGGTTAGACCGTACTAACCTAGTACTACTGATAATGTGATACTACCTCCAGGATATAATATTCACCGGTTAGACCGTACTAACCTAGTACTACTGATAATGAGATACTATGTCCAGGATATAATATTCACTGGTTAGACTGTACTAACCTAGTACTACTGATAATGAGATACTACCTCCAGGCTATAATATTCACCTGTTAGACTGTACTAACCTAGTACTACTGATAATGAGATACTACCTCCAAGATATAATATTCACCGGTTAGACCGTACTAACCTAGTACTACTTATAATGAGATACTACCTCCAGGATATAATATTCACCGGTTAGACCATACTAACCTAGTACTACTGATAATGAGATACTACCTCCAGGATATAATATTCACCGGTTAGACCGTACTAACCTAGTACTACTGATAATGAGATACTACCTCCAGGATATAATATTCACCGGTTAGACAGTACTCACCTAGTACTACTGATAATGAGATACTACCTCCAGGATATAATATTCACTGGTTAGACCATACTAACCTAGTACTACTGATAATGAGATACTACATCCAGGATATAATATTCACCGGTTAGACCGTACTAACCTAGTACTACTGATAATGAGATACTACCTCCAGGATATAATATTCACCGGTTAGACCATACTAACCTAGTACTACTGATAATGAGATACTACCTCCAGGATATAATATTCACCGGTTAGACCGTACTAACCTAGTACTACTGATAATGAGATACTACCTCCAGGATATAATATTCACCGGTTAGACAGTACTAACCTAGTACTACTGATAATGAGATACTACCTCCAGGATATAATATTCACTGGTTAGACCATACTAACCTAGTACTACTGATAATGAGATACTACATCCAGGATATAATATTCACCGGTTAGACCGTACTAACCTAGTACTACTGATAATGAGATACTACCTCCAGGATATAATATTCACCGGTTAGAGCTTACTAACCTAGTACTACTGACAATGAGATACTACCTCCAGGATATAATATTCACCGTTAGACCGTACTAACCCAGTACTACTGATAATGAGATACTACCTCCAGGATATAATATTCACTGGTTAGACCGTACTAACCTAGTACTACTGATAATGAGATACTACCTCCAGGATATAATATTCACCGGTTAGACCATACTAACCTAGTACTACTGATAATGGGATACTACCTCCAGCATATAATATTCACCGTTAGACCGTACTAACCTAGTACTACTGATAATGAGATACTACCTCCAGTATATAATATTCACCGGTTAGACTGTACTAACCTAGTACTACTGATAATGAGATACTACCTCCAGGATATAATATTCACCGTTAGACCATACTAACCTAGTACTACTGATAATGGGATACTACCTCCAGGATATAATATTCACCGGTTAGACCGTACTAACCTAGTACTACTGATAATGAGATACTACCTCCAGGATATAATATTCACCGGTTAGACCGTACTAACCTAGTACTACTGATAATGAGATACTACCTCCAGGATATAATATTCACCGGTTAGACCGTACTAACCTAGTACTACTGATAATGAGATACTACCTCCAGGATATAATATTCACCGGTTAGACCGTACTAACCTAGTACTACTGATAATGAGATACTACCTCCAGGATATAATATTCACCGGTTAGACCGTACTAACCTAGTACTACTGATAATGAGATACTACCTCCAGGATATAATATTCACCGGTTAGACCGTACTAACCTAGTACTACTGATAATGAGATACTACCTCCAGGATATAATATTCACCGGTTAGAACATACTAACCTAGTACTACTGATAAAGAGATACTACCTCCAGGATATAATATTCACCGGTTAGACCGTACTAACCTAGTACTACTGATAATGAGATACTACCTCCAGGATATAATATTCACCGGTTAGACTGTACTAACCTAGTACTACTGATAATGAGATACTACCCCCAGGATATAATATTCACCGGTTAGAACATACTAACCCAGTACTACTGATAATGAGATACTACCTCTAGGATATAATATTCACCGTTAGACCGTACTAACCTAGTACTACTGATAATGAGTTACTACCTCCAGGATATAATATTCACCGGTTAGACCGTACTAACCTAGTACTACTGATAATGAGTTACTACCTCCAGGATATAATATTCACCGTTAGACCGTACTAACCTAGTACTACTGATAATGGGATACTACCTCCAGGATATAATATTCACTGGTTAGACTGTACTAACCTAGTGCTACTGATAATGAGATACTACCTCCAGGATATAATATTCACTGGTTAGACTGTACTAACCTAGTACTACTGATAATGAGTTACTACTCCAGGATATAGTATTCACTGGTTAGACTGTACTAACCTAGTACTACTGATAATGAGTTACTACTCCAGGATATAATATTCACTGGTTAGACTGTACTAACCTAGTACTACTGATAATGAGTTACTACCTCCAGGATATAATATTCACTGGTTAGACCGTACTAACCTAGTACTACTGATAATGAGATACTACCTCCAGGATATAATATTCACTGGTTAGACTGTACTAACCTAGTACTACTGATAATGAGATACTACCTCCAGGATATAATATTCACCGGTTAGACCGTACTAACCTAGTACTACTGATAATGAGTTACTACCTCCAGGATAGAATATTCACTGGTTAGACTGTACTAACCTAGTACTACTGACAATGAGATACTACCTCCAGGATATAATATTCACCGGTTAGACCGTACTAACCTATTACTACTGATAATGAGATACTACCTCCAGGATATAATATTCACCGGTTAGACCGTACTAACCTAGTACTACTGATAATGAGATACTACCTCCAGGATATAATATTCACCGGTTAGACCGTACTAACCTAGTACTACTGATAATGAGTTACTACCTCCAGGATATAATATTCACCGGTTAGACCGTACTAACCTAGTACTACTGATAATGAGATACTACCTCCAGGATATAATATTCACCGGTTAGACCGTACTAACCTAGTACTACTGATAATGAGTTACTACCTCCAGGATAGAATATTCACTGGTTAGACTGTATTACAAGGAAAGGAGGTGGGATAGCATTCCTTTTCAAAAATACTCTAACTGTTAATAGAGACACCATTCAACCACCCCAATTCAATAATGCAGAACTCCTCATAACCAAACTACAGATTAACCAGACCAAATGCTTGAACATCGTCTGTGCTTACATTCCACCAGGCAACAAGTTAAATACCCTTGAGGATATCCTATAATGGTTATCCACTACCTATCCCCAAGAAACCATAGTTCTTGGTGGCTTCAATACCGACTGGCACCCCTGCTCCTCCGAACCCCCCCCTCACCCTATAAACTTATCTGGGTTTAAACAGACCACAACCTCTCCCACTAGGATAAATAAACCAACAGGGAAAGTATCCTAGACTGGATCCTAGTTAATAACCAACCCCAACTGTACACAGCTGGCACTCTCCCTGATGACCTTAGCGACCATTTACTAACCTATATCATAAAACATAAGGCAGGAAACCCTCACCAGACCAAATATAAAACACTTAGAAACAGGAAAAACTTTGACACTGCTATATTCCTAAATGGACTAAAAGCAGTTGACTGGTCAAAACTAAAAAAATCTAGCATTAGAAGAGGCTATAGCTCACTTTAACACTAAATTCCTAAGTATCCTTGATTCCCATGCTCCAGCACATGCAATAAAATCTAGATCAAACACAGCACCATGGCTCACAAAAGATACCAAATCTAAAATCAAAACTAGAAACAGAGCCTGGGCCAGCTGGAGAACAACTAAAGCCCCACTTGCCCATCTAAATATCGTCAACTCAGGAATGATACAAAAAAATCTATTTTATTAGATTAAAAAAAGCTTCTACCAAAATATCCTACAAAAACACCAAAACAACCCTCAAAGTTCTGGGCAGGCTTAAATCAACTACTTCATCCAGGTCATTCTACCAGCCCAACCCTGGCTAACCACACCCATAGTTCCCCAGAGACCATAGCTGGTGATTATAATAACTTTTTCACTGAAGCAACCCAATCCCTAGCAAATCAACTAACCCCCACAAACTTAAACCACATCCCAATCTACCCACTAATCTCCCCCAATTTACCTTCCAACCGATATCCACTAGTTTTATCAAAACAAAAAAACAAAAAAAAAAAACTAAAACCTACCACCCCCGCTGCTGACCTCCTCACTGCAGTGTACCTACAAATAGCTGCAGATGCCATTGCATATCCCATATCTATCCTTACCAACAGAACCTTATCCAAAAGTGCTATCCCCTCCCTCTGGAAAATATCCCATATCATCCTACTCCATAAAGGTGGCAGTTCTACAAACATATCCAACTATAGACCCATTGCCATTCTTTCCCCACTAGCTAAAATAATGGAGAAATGTGTACACAAGCAACTAATGCTATACCTTACACAGAATAACTTACTATCCAACTCCCAGCATGGTTTCAGGCCATACCACAGCACCACCTCAGCCCTCCTTTCCTTTACTAATGCCATAAACCAAAACAGGAATGACAATAGGCTATCCTCCACCCTCTTTCTTGACCTATCAAAAGCCTTTGACATGGTCAACCATGAACTTCTCATTCTTTCTCTAAAATCTATTTCCCTCAATAAGCACGCAATCCAGTGGTTCCAGTCTTACCTGACTGGTAGACAACAGGTGGTATTATGGCAGGGCAAACTCTCCAGCCAGTTACCTCTCACACTTGGTGTCCCTCAAAGCTACCAGGTCCTCTACACTTCTCTATTTTTATCGACAACCTTCATAATGCTATCCCTAAAGCTACCTGTATTCAATATGCAGATGATTCCACTCTGATCTGCTCAGCCACCTCCCCATCCGAACTGCAAATCCTAACCCAAAATACATTTAACACTACTGAGAACTGGCTCGCCAACCAATGCCTATTGCTCAACCTCAATAAAACTAAACTTCTACTCCCCCCCCCACTAGTAGATCTGTCACACTTTCATTCTCTGTCATGTCTAACAATGGTACCACTATCTCCCCAGATCAACACACCAAACTTCTAGGAGTTATCATAGACAATAATCTCAAATTTGACCTACAGGTCTACAAAACCATACAGATCATCAATAAGAAGCTTGGATCACTGTATAGAAACAAGACATTTTTAACCCCACTGGCTAGGACTGCAATCACCCGGTCAACCTACTCTCTACTCTTTTATATGCCTCGCCTGTACTCTCAAACCTCAACAAATCTGAACTAGGTAAGCTGTCCCATAGCTACAACCATATTGCCAGATTCACCACTGGCTCCACCTATAGAACCCATCACTACCAGAACCTGAAATAACTAGAGTGGCTACAACTGCCCAGCTTAATTCAATTCAATCAGCTCTTAATAGCGCACAAAATTCTGTACCACCCTGAGGATACCCACTCACTTATAAATATTATTAAGCCATACAGCAACCTGAGATCCCTACGGTCAGCCAACAAACTACTGATCCAAACCCACAAAGCTAATAACTCTGCTGGTGAATCCCTGTTTGCCAACTGTGTTGACAAAACCTGAAATTTGTTGCCAAACTGTATAACCCTACAATCCTCCAAAAGTCTCTTCAAGCAAACCTCAAACAGTATCTCAAAGTGAACTGGCTTTGCCCATGTACTAACCCTGATTAAGTTATAAACTGAAAGCATAATCTGTAAATATCATAACATGCAGCTACGTCACCAAGCTCTATATCCAGTCTGACGTCTCTTGCTTTTAATTGAGTCTCTACTAGGGAACACTACTAAGCCATTGTACATAATCACTTTGTTTTACATTTTCTAATGTTATCCAACTTCTTGTGTAATCTATGTAAGTTTGTCTATTTGGAGCTTTTCTCCCAGGTCTCCGCTGAAAATGGACATGTATCCAGTCGGACTATCCCGGTAAACAAATGTAATATAAATAATACTTCTCTATAAGTAGTTACATTCCTAGCTGCAACTCTTACCATGGAAGTATTACTAACTATGCACTACTTTGCCCAAGTGATTCTCCCTGCTTAATTTCCTAACTAATGTTATGCTCATCCACATATATAAATTCAGCCATGTATTTGTCTATATTCAAGTGTTTAAAGTCTTGTTCTATTTGATATTATGTATATATTTTTGTTTTTACATTTTTATCCTGTAAATGTGTTAACACTCATTTTTTTGTCAATTTTGTTTATAATTATTATTATTTATTGTGATAATTTGTATGTAAGCTTAGACTGGAGCTTTTCTCCCTGGGCCTCTGTTGAAAGTAAGCACTGTCCCAGTCAGACCATCCCGGTAAACAAATGTAAAATAAATAAAAATAAGATAACATGGCTAGGCTTGTAAATGCTGTAGAGTCATTAGCATAGTAACCTTCTATGAACCTATGAACCTATCGAGTAGGGTAAGTTTCCAGATGCCCTGGCCAAATTTCCCATAGTAGTATAAATACCACCTTGAGTCTTCCCTGAAAAGATTCTATTAGACTAGTGGGGCTAACTTGGTCAAGAAAGGATAAAAATAAAATAAATATATTTTAATGAAAATGTCATATAAGACTAGCATCAGGCACCAGTAATCTAGATCTATATCAGCAAACAAACAAAACAAAGTGGAGAGATAGATTCATTACACAGAGCCTTTTCCAATTCTGAAATAAACCTCCACTTCAAATTAATCAGTGTGCATTATCTGCCTTCAGATGGGAACTAGATACTTGGATGGGTATTCACAAATTCATCCCGGGGTTGCGTGGCATAACCCTTTTTGAAAAAGGAGACACAGCATAAGGGTAGACATTGGGAAGACATAAATGGCCAACAGGCTCAGATGTCTTGCACTTCCGATGATCCTAAGTACTACATTTCAGACATTCAGTTACTAAGTAGAGTTAGGGGTAGATTGCCCCAGACCTTGATACAAGTAGCAAAATTATCCTGCCAAATTTATTTTCTGACCGGGATGACTATATGCATTTGAACGTTCTTGTTTCCTTTAAGAGTTATCTTACAAGTTCAGATGATTTGGAGGTTTGAAAAACATAGTGTGTAGCATTCACTCTTCTGTATTTCTGACAGAGCATTTGATAATCTGCTTTCACTGTGGGAAGTAATGCTAATAACGTCAGTAGTGCCTTGCTAGTCACACTAAAGGTGGGGAGCACATGAAGCTGCATTCTCTTAATCAGTAGTTTGCATTGTGAAAAAATCAGATGACAATGTCAGTTCTTCTCATAGGGAACTTTGAAGACTGTTTTACTCATGAGGAGGTAGCATTTGCTCTACATGTTATCTTCCTACCCAAGCTGCTCTGTCATTTACTATGTATAGTTCAGGACCAGCTTGTGAAGTAACTATACCTAGTGCCCACCTCTTTCCGCTCCATTAATCCTGAGCAAGAACACCACCTGCAGCTGTCAAATGTCTGCATCTCGATTATGCATCCTTGTGAACAGGTTATAAATCTTATTATCCTATCTATGATGCATAGTATACCCTACACTTAATTGTAATAATGTTAGATGGGACTGGAGCTTATGGCCAAGAAAAAGCATTGCAAGGTGCTCTTTTTGTTGCAGATGATGGAGCAGTGTGGTGAGCAAGTAAGAAAGTGTTTATACATTGCTGAACATCATCAGAATGTTTGCAAGACTTTAGGTCCTGTTTACGTGTTTGAACAAGTTGAGACGCCCAGTAATTCCACTATGGAATAAACAGAACTGTTTGACATGGTTAGTTATCATGAAGATTGTAAAATGTGTACATGTGAATTGTGGTCTGTTGTTACTAACAAGGACTTTCTTCATCCTATGATGGCTAAACAAGCTTTTTAGGACCCAGATTTTTTGTAGCGATGATGGATCTAGTAGTTGTATAATATGCCATTTTGAATTAGCATTTACCACTAGCATATGTTTGTGTCTTGTAACTGATTTTGAGAGGTCAACATGGCTTTTTTTTTGTGAACAGGCGCCTAACTAAATACATGGTTGAAATGGATCAAAAGTTGGCAATTTGTTTAACTTGCTGGCACAAATGACAGTTTTGCCCATTGCTTGATTGTTTATTTTAGGTCACCAGACAAAATTATGGGGCACAGACTTTATTTGCTTTTTAAGAACTATGGACTCCAACTTGGGAGGGCTAATTACAATTGTACTCCACATTAAGCATTTTTGGTGCTCTTTGATTCTACAGACTTGAAAGTCAAAATTATTTTCATTTAGAGGTACTTTGCCACCAGTTTATGGTGTATTTGCCTATAAAGTTTAGAATACAAAGCATAGCTTGCAGTTATTTGCACACTCAAGCTAATATTCAGACAGGTAATGCTTTGTGCAGTACAAAGTAACACAGAATAGTAACATAGAGGTAAGAGTCCATTCAAAAATATAAGCAGAGCAGCTGTGCTGGGAAAAATAGTGCTGCAAGTAGGGAATGCAAATGACTGCATAACAAACTGGAAATGAAGCTCTACTTTCAAACAAGTAGTAGCAAATATGCAAATGATGCCATAAAAGATGGTTAAGTATTTCAAAAACATTTAAAGTAGGTGTGCAGCACTGCAGCAGTCAACTATTCTGAATGCCAGGAGTTGCTGGTGTGTAGGATACTAGAATGTATCTGATAGTAGCGGTAACAGAGCAGCACATGTTAGTGACCACTCTCAGAGCCAGTGACATGATGTGGTGCATTGTGGTCCTCCTCGTAAAATGGAAATTGTACTGTCAGTGTTTAGCTTATCACTACTTGATCGAAGAGCAGATTGTGAACCACTTCAGTGAAAATAAGGATTCACTACAGAACAGAAATGTGTAACATACAAAGTCAAGGGGGATATGCAGACAGCAGTATTGCATGTTGAGGAGTATATGTAGACTGTAATACTGCCCATTTCTTGATGTATTGGGATTTATTGATTACACACACATATCAACATCAAAACTTTATCTGGTCCATAGGTTGTCAGATATTGCAACAGGAAGGGCTCCTGCTCCCTCAACTGCCAGGCCATTTGCAATGAACAGGGTAAGCTATATAATGTGTTGGTGCACCAACCAGGCAGCTCCAATGGTTCTCATATCTGACACATATCTGATTAGTACTCATATTTTGTGCAAGGTTACTTTTCACAGGGTCATTTACTTGGTAAGTAACACCTGTAGGCAGGCTCACTGTATACAGTTACATGGAAGCAGTCCACATATAATGGTGTCTTATTTGTGTGTTGAAGAGGATGCTGGATATGCATTGAAACCATGGATGATGACCCACATCCTCAGCCCTCATATGATGGCAGATATGGAATGTAGTGCTATACATG
Source organism: Protopterus annectens (assembly GCF_019279795.1). Classification (NCBI taxonomy): domain Eukaryota; kingdom Metazoa; phylum Chordata; order Ceratodontiformes; family Protopteridae; genus Protopterus; species Protopterus annectens. The sequence goes on from NC_056748.1 coordinate 698,483,421, forward strand.
CAGAGACATGAAACATGGTTGAACAGGTGAGATGTTGAGAGTATATTGCCATGCCTCATCACCCTTCTAAATCTGCCTTGACTATACTACAGGAATTTCATATATGTATTGTCTTTACTCTAACCTGGGTAGGAGTCAAAAAAAATTGCTTCTCTTTCCACTCTTCCATAAGAATGGTCAGTAGCTTATCAGACCTTAAACCAGCACTCAGCCAGTCACTATCTATTACCTCAATGTCCTGCCAAACCATGGTCACCAGCAACACAAGGAGTATATGAAACCCAATACAGTGATACCTAGTCACAAGAAATTGCATGTCATGTGGTACACTGCTGTCTAGAAGACAGTCAGAGGTTGAAAGCACATCCACAGCGTAGTTTATTGAGCATCAAGCTGATCATCCAATTCTTACTCTGTGTCAGTAGTGAATGGTGTAAAAGAAAAGAGAAAAAAATGTTCCTGTATACATTCCAGAATAATCCTTCAATCACAAACGTCTCAAGTATTGTGCAAAGTTAAAGTGATAATGTTCTTTATGATTCTGGTGATTTATTTACAAGCACTGAAATCTTGCCGAGAAAATGTCATATACAGATAAATCCTGATGCTATACCAGTGATGCAATACCTCATTGGTTGTACCATTAGCTTACAGGTGTAGAACTGAGCAGGTACTGGGCGTCATTAACAAACAATCAGACAAGGTTTCCAACTGCATTGATCCACACGATATGAATTATGTGACTGAAAGAGTGTTCTACTCAATACTCACAGCTGAGAAGGTGATCTCATTAGGGCTGAAGGCTAAGGTCCTTCCAGGTCTTGACATAAACTGGGGATTCTGGCCGATAAAGTTAGATGATGAGATCATCAGACTGTGTACATTTAACAGCCATTAGGAAAGTACATGTTACTGCTGCTCTGATTTGGTATTTATTTACTTCTGGAGGAGAGTCAATAAGCTGCCACCCATGTAACTGAAGGCTTTGAAGATGTTTTAAACGTAATTTATAATCTCTGAAAGTGGGGTAAAAAACAAGAAAAGCATAACCAAAACTGATATGGCTGCTGAACAGATTAAGTAAGCATAATTTTAATTTTCCTTAAGAGAAACATGTAAAATAAGAGTGACACGTCATAAGGAGATGGTTCATATTTTTGATATTAGATGGACTGAAGCCTGATAAAGAAAAAGTCATAGATGCTAAAACCTAAAGACAGGGTGGGAGGATGACATAATGGTTAAGGTGCTTACCTTAAAGACACAAGGTGCAGGGTTTGATTCTCACATGGGGTAAATGGCTAGGCTTCAAATGGCCCAAAAAGGGCAGTTAGCCTAGTACTAACCTATGAACTAACCTATGAAAACATTACATAGGATTATAAGAATAAATAACGAAAAAAAAAAAATGAAAAACCACAGTTGCATCTTAAAATTAAACTAATGTATTCACTAGGTTGATCTTGGTTCCTGTGTGGTTTTCATTTTTTTCTTCATTTTTTCATTCTTTAAAAATCAAAAACATAAACCATGTGAGCTACAAACACAGCAGAAACTTTTTAACCAACTCACGAACACTTTATTGAGCAATAAGTAAAAAACAGTAGGCACTTTCAAATGGCTCAACTATGCTTCCTCAGGCATAAAATGGTAAATCCACACCCTATTTTTTAAAAAAAAAAAGTCCATCCAATCCCAATGAAATAATAAATAACATTTCAATGCCTAAATACATCTATAAAAAAGAAGCAAGTGAATCATGTAAATATATCAAACTCTTATTAAAAAACAATTTATTATTACAATATTGTATTGAAATGTCTCCAATATCTAGTTACACACAGGACAACTAGTTTGCAGTGACAAGCACTGCCTGCATAGTTGCAAACTGGATACTCCTGACAGTAATTGTTATTCTTACTCCAACAGTCTAATTAATAAAAAAGGGTCGGTTGCCATGGATATGTCTCCGTTACTGGATTGATGAATATGGGCATCATGAGTCAATGTAGAAATTGCCTCATGTTTATTGACAACCAGTTAATTCTCAAACAAACTAATATGGTATAACAAAAAAAGAAAAAAAAACAACTAAAAGAGAAGTAAATAATGCACTGGCTAAGCATGCGGTCTTGGAGCATTCCAATGACCTTATAACATAGGTTCATAGGTGTGTACTAGGATAATGGCTCTGGGGCCTTTACAAGCTTAGCCATAGGATTTCCCTGGCATCGTGCCACCTTATCTTAGTTCTCAGTGCCTCTGTTGGGTAGAGCCACTGGAGTTATCCCCGGGGTGAATTTTCTATTTCCCATCCACTCATCAAGATGTCTCTTGAAGAGGGTCAGCGAGGTGCTCTGCTTGACATGTATGGGAAGTCTATTCCATAGCATGGGCAGTCTCTGGGTTATGAACCTGTCCCTCCATTACGTTCTGTTGATTGTGGTAATGAGGTTGAGGTCTGCGGAGCATGTGATGAGGAGGGACTGGGATTTCTTTAGATGTAGCATTTCTAGGAGGGCTGGGTCAGACATGGCTTTGTAAGTCAAGCAGAGATCACCTCTAAGTAGACGATATGAGACAGATAATAGTTGGAGTTTTTTGAGCCTGTCCATATAAGATAAGTGTTTAAGGCTTAGGATCCTCTTTGTGAGGTACTTTTGCGGCCTCTCCATGTCTAGTGAGGTAAATGCCAAATAGGGCATTGTACTCTATGACTGGCCTAATGAGGGAAGAGTAGAGGGAGACAATGACCTCTTTCTTCTTGGATGCAAAACCCTTAGTAATGAGATGTGCCACATAGAAGGACTTTCTGACCACAGTGGTAATGTGGTGATCAAAAGAGAGGTTGCTGTCAACCTGTGTTCCCAGATCTCTTATAATGCCTTCTGCGTTCAGTGGACTACCATCAATGTGATAATTCATGGGAACCGGGTTTTTCCCCAAAGGGGATAATGACACATTTTTTGCATTGAGCTTAAGGTCATGGTTCTGACACCAGTCGGTCTCAGTGAGGCCATTCTGTAGGACATCAATATCACTTGGAGAGTTAATAATAGCTCCCAACTTGCAATTATCTGTGAACTTTGTCAGCCAGAGTCCCTTTGTGTTAGCCTGGACTTCAGAGAAGTAGATACCAAACAGGAGAGGACCCCAGACCGAACCCTGTGGGACCCCCACTCGTGACTAGTCAGCAGTCTGACTTGGAGTCAGCTACTTTTACACTGTGGGTTCTGTCTGTGAGCCAGTTTGCAACTCACCTAGTGATATAGGGGTTGATGCCTAGCTTAGTGAGTTTTTCTATGATTCCTGAGTGGGGAATGGTATCAGATATCAGGTGTGGGCCTTGGACAGATCAAGGCAGGGTGTATGAACCACCTTGCCTTTATTCACAGCTCTGGTGACTGACTCAAAGAAGTCAACCAAGTTGAGCAGGCATGATCTACCCTTCACAAAACCAAACTATGTGGGGTCCAGAGTTTGGAGATTCCCTAAATCCTTGTTTATTAGGTCCAGGATGATGCGTTCCATAGCTTTGCATATCAGACTCATCAGGCTAATGATGTGATAGTTCCCAGGGTCTGTAGTCATACCGCCTTTGTGGAGAGGGATGACTGTAGGAGTGTGCCATTCGGTAGGGACAAAGCCTGAGGTGAGACTGTGATTGAACAGGGCACACAGGTAAGGTGCCAGTTCACTCTCTAGTTCATGTAATACACATCCAGGGATGTTGCTAGATCCCATAGAAGCTGTATTCTTGGCCATGGACAGTGCTGTTTTAACCTGTGCAACAGTAATACTGTGTGCCTGGCAATCTACTGGTATTGTGATTGGTCCTTTGGGGGGGTAAAGTTGGCACTGAATCTGTCAACAAGTATATTAGCAATATCTGTTGGCTCGGTATATGAGGTACCATTGTGCAGTAGCTTAGAGCAAATCTGAGTATTGCCATGGAGATTCTTTACATACCTATAGAAGGCCTTGTGGTTGTCTTTACTGTCTGCTGCAATTCTGTTTTCATAGGTAGCTTTAGAGGATTTGATGAGGGATCTCAACTTTTTGTTGAGGCTGATAAGGGAGTTTTTCCAGTCTTCGGACTTCACCTTATTTTTTATCAGTTTCCTCCTTCTGTTGTAGAGTTTGTTTATGTCAGGGGACCTCCAGATTGGGTTCCTTTTTTTGGAGGAGAGCGTCTTGGTTCTATTGGGTATAGCGAAATCCATGCGTTTGTGTACCTGTTCGTACAGTGCATTGGTGTATAATTTAGCAGTCATGCAACTATTCTCCATTTGCATGGGTGCCATGAAGTTAGCCACCTCTATTTTTAGGAGCCCATAGTTAACTTTGGAGAAGTTTTTCATTGTGGTTTCCTTTGCGGGGGTGGGGTGGGGGGTGGGAAGGATGTGGATTTCCAAGGTGATTAGTTTTTGGGCAGATCTAAGCAGGGAGGAGCTGATTACTGCTGTAGAGCAATGCTCACCCATGTTAGTAATGACCAGGTTAAGGATGTTGCTACCTCTAGTGGGGGTAAGAATGAGCTGGTCCAGGGCATTGGAATTAATGAACTCCAAGAAACGTTGGGCAAGTGTATTGGTAATTAATGAACTCCAAGAAACGTTGGGCAAGTGTATTGGTACATGAGTAATTTTCCCAGTTAATGGAGGGGTAGTTGAAGTCACCTAGTATGTGAGTGTTAGATTGGACCCTAATATTCCCCAGGGTGCTTAGGAACATGGAGTGTGAGTCTTGGGAAATAGTTGGGGACCTATGGCAGGCTGTGACCTGAATTGTTGTCTTACCCAGTGTTAGCTGCACCTGAGGTATCTCTGATGCTTTATGGGTGGCTACCAGTCTGGAGGTGTGCACATCCTTTATGAACACCACCTCCTTTGGAGCTTTGGTCCAATTTCTGGGGCCGAAAGGTGTGGAAAGAGTTATAGCCTGGTAGTGTAGGGGTACTTTCTGCTGCCATGAATCAGGTCTCTGTTACAGCACAAATGTCGATGTTCTCCATTTTAAGGAGTGCTTCAAGTGAGTGCATTTTGAGATTTAGACTTCTAGCATTGAGCAGCATGACCCTCAGACTGCATTTATTTGTAGCTAATGGTGGTAATTTGGTCTTTGGAACACTGCCTAAAAAGGCACTATAGGGGTGGCAAGAGCCTTGGCCAGTATCCAGAAGCCCAGGGGTGACAGATGTAGGCCATCTCTGGCAAAGCAATGAGGTATTGTCAATCATGTCATCCCAGGTAGACAGATACTGGATCCCCTTAGAGTGACACCAGAAACTTAGCCAATTGTTGAAATCAATATTTTTCTGCTTGTACTGTGGTATCATTCTGGGTTATGGTAGGATGCTTCTCAGGGCTAGGGTCATACCCACCTGGGCTACATAATCCAAGAGCTCCTCCATGTCTCTTTTCATGTAGTCTAGGGAGGTACATCTCAGGTCATTCACACACACATGTACAATAACTGAGTCATATTTGTACCTGTTGTTGATGGACTTGAGTGTGTGCATTACATGGTGGATCCTGGCACCTGACAGGCAGCTAACTGTTACTTTCTCCTTATTCAACCTAGTGAGTGGGACATCAGTGTGCCTCACTATCGAGTCACCTATGACTAGTGGGTTGGGCATGCTGTTTTGCCTTAGGGACTTTGGTTGAGTGGCACACTGTTTAGGAGAGTTATGTGTCTCGTGTTTAGTGTTGTGTTGTGGTGGTCAAGTGCATTTCTGCCTTGGAGATCTCTACTGTTTGGGTAGATTTTTATTGAGAGCCTCTGTGAAAGTGGTTGTGTGGTTTGTGTTTTTATGTGAAGGGAGTGCTGGTGCGTGTTCTGGAGGGCTATGTCTTCCATGTGGTGTGGTATAAGTGTTGACCTTCTCCTCTTGATCAGGTATTCAGGTCTTGGCTGGAGAGTGTGTGGCTTCCAGTTTGGATGTATAAGTGCACCTCTTGCAAGTCTGAGTGTTAGGAGATAAGAGGAGAGGATTGTCGGTGTACATGAGGCAGTTGCTACATTGCCTTTTGATACCCAAGTTCAGCAGGTTAATAGAAGAAAGCACAGGGAACTGACCTTTAGACATGCCTGGAGGGCATTAATAATAAGTACTGTGGCTCTTTCCTTGGAGAATATTTAGTGCTGATAGCACTTTTGTATTCTACAATAATTTTTACAAGAAGTCTGGTAAAGTGCTAGACTAATAAGCTAGTAAAAGTGCAGGAGAGGAGAGAACTAGCAGATCTAAGGGAAAAATTGAAGAGCAGAGTTTGGCACTACTCAGAAGCTTACAAACAGTCCTGGATACAGCAAATCTTTATCTGGACTAGACTAGTTACAGGAAAGGTGGGAAACAAGGGCAAATGCAGGCTTTTAAACCAGAAAGTTGAAAGTGATGGAGAGACTGCCTAAACAGCCAATAAACTACAATTTCTGGGCCAGAATCCACTCCTCTTGTGGTAGGTAGGCTACCTAGTGCATACCACTCTTATTGATAAGCTAGAAGGCTTCCCTCCAACACAGAAAGGCTTGGGGGGCTCAGAAGCTTACATAGAGTCCTGGATACAGCAAATCTGTATCTGGACTAGACTAGTTACTGGAAAGGCAGGAAATGTGCAAATGTGGGCTTTTAGACCAGAAAGTTGAAAGAGATGGAAAACTGCTCAAACGGCCAATAAACTACAAATTATGGGCCAGAGATTACTCCTCTTGTGGTAGATAGCTACCTAGTGCTTACCACTCCCACTGACAAGCTAGAAGGCTTCCCTCTGACACCGAAAGGCTTGGGGGGAGGGGGCTCAGAAGCTTACAAACAGTCCTGGATACAGCAAATCTGCATCTGAACTAGACTACTTATAGGAAAGGTGGGAAACAAGCGCAGATGTGGACTTTTAAATCAGAAAGTTGAAAGAGATGGAAAAAAACTGCCCAAACGGCCAATAAACTACAATTTATGGGCCAGAAACCACTCTTGTGGTTGATAGGCTACCTAGTGCTTACCACTTCCACTGATAAGCTAGAAGGCTTCCCTCCAACACAGAAAGGCTTGGGGGGCTCAGAAGCTTACAAACAGTCCTGGATGCAGCAAATCTGTATCTGGACTAGACTACTTATCGGAAAGGTGGGAAACAAGCCCAGATGTGGACTTTTAAATCAGAAAGTTGAAAGAGATGGAAAAAAAACTGCCCAAGCGGCCAATAAACTACAATTTATGGGCCAGAAACCACTCTTGTGGTAGATAGGCTACCTAGTGCTTACCACTTCCACTGATAAGCTAGAAGGCTTCCCTCCAACACAGAAATGTTTGGGGGCTCAGAAGCTTACAAACAGTCCTGAATACAGCAAATCTGTATCTGGACTAGACTAGTTAGGGGAAATGCAGAAAACAAGCCTAGAATTTTTTTTTTTTGCAATTAAACTAACAAATGACTAAAAATAAGAGCAGAATACAGTAAATTAGGAGGCTACTAACAAGCAGTAATAAGTTCAGAGTAAGAGCAACTGAACAGATAAGAGCACACAGAACAGCAAGCTAAGACAGTTATGTAATTTTATAATTATAGATCAAATATTTAATTATGAAATAAAATGGGATGCAGAAGATGAGTTAGATTATTCTTCCGCCCCGTCCCCTGGCTGCTGTGCTTTCCTGGCTCCGGTGTTTGCTACCTAGTCTTTTGAACTCCTGGTAGTCCCAGCTCTAGCCTACCTGATTGTGCCCTGCTGGAAGCCAAGGAATTAACTCTCGAACAGAGACTACCTCAACCAGCTCCCCGAGAATCCTTTTTTCCCCCAGTAAAGAATACAGTAAAACTTTTGAACTCCTGCTAGTCCCAGCTCTAGCCTACCTGATTGTGCCCTGCTGGAAGCCAAGGAATTAACTCCTGAACAGAGAATACCTCAACCTGCTCCCCGAGAATCCTTTTTTTTTTCAGTAAAGAATACAGTGAAACTTTTGAGCTCCTGCTAGTCCCAGCTCTAGCCTACCTGATTGTGCCCTGCTGGAAGCCAAGGAATTAACTCCTGAACAGAGAATAACTCAACCCACTCCCCGTGAATCCTTGTTTTTTCCCAGTAAAGAATACAGTGAAACTTTTGAGCTCCTACTAGTCCCAGCTCTAGCCTACCTGATTGTGCCCTGCTGGAAGCCAAGGAATTAACTCCTGAACAGAGAATACCTCAACCTGCTCCCCGAGAATCCTTTTTTTTTTCAGTAAAGAATACAGTGAAACTTTTGAACTCCTGCTAGTCCCAGCTCTAGCCTACCTGATTGTGCCCTGCTGGAAGCCAAGGAATTAACTCCTGAACAGAGAATACCTCAACTCGCTCCCCGGGAATCCTTTTTTTTCCCAGTAAAGAATACAGTGAAAGTATGTCTTCTAATGCTGTTATTGCCTAGCTAAATATTTCTGCTAGGTAAAACAAGCAAACCTCCCAGGTTAGCCAGCATCCAAATCTTCTCCTTATTAGCCTCAAATTACCATTTCTTCCCAATCTCTTACCCTCTCACTCTGAACTAGGATAGCTCCATCCCATACTCCAGCTTCTTATCCCCCTTAAGGGACTTCTTATCCCCCTTATGGGATCTTGTTCTCCTGCTGCATTTACTTACCTGGTCACTAGGTGGCGCCCTACTATCAGCTAACTGCCCTGTATTCTTTCCTGTCTCTAGTGACTCCTCCTGATGCTGAGTTCCTAGATTTACTGTAGTCTACCTCACCCTCTACCCTGTTTCCCATTAGGTTCTTATTCTCACATCTCACTATACTCGTAGCCCAGTCTCTCCCTACAACCTTTCTACTTTTCCTCTAGTTTCTCCCTGAAACCCCATTTACTTTCCTCCTTAATTCTACACACTTACCTTCTGATCTTCACACCTTACTGATTGTTCTCATTCAATTTTTCTTACCCTCTCTGGCTCTTCCCGCTCCGTTCGCCCTACGGGCACACTCCGCTCCCCTACCCCACCCCCAAATCTCACCCACCCCTAGTGCTGCTACATTTATACATCACAAACCACACCCCTACCCCTAATTAACTTATTAGCAACCAACCTTCCCCTAATACTTAAAAAGAATACACACCCACATTCCAAACACTCTTCACAATACCCTTCAGAATAGTCTATTATGACTCTAATCTATCTCCTACCTTTTGCTGACATTCTATATTTCTTTCTTAAAATGTCCTTACAACACAAACCTAAACTAACAATCCTTATTATATTACCTACTTTAATACTAATTCTTTCCATATCATTTAACCTTACTCTATATGAGAATGTATACTACAGGGACCCCCCCATTCTCTAAAACAAACACTGACTCTCAGTCAACCAAGCTCACATAACCATGCTAACATCACCCCTACCTCTACTTACCTTTCCCAAAGTATCATAGGCTAACTCATATTTCCATCCATCAAGCCAGAAAGTCCCTGAATAGTCTCTATGAAACCCTAAAGTTCTTACTTATCCTTCACCAACACCCATTACTCCACAGAGATATTCATCCCAACCCAGGAACAAATAATAACATCCCACTAAAGTCCCACCAACCACAGCCTACACCCCTTCACCTCTACTAAAGACCCTAACTCTTTACTCATAGCACATCTTAACATACAGAGCTTAAATAACAAAATCAGCCAACTCCATGCTCTACTTGACACCCAATCCTTTGATGTCCTATGTCTAACAGAAACCTGGCTTAAACCAGCGACAAAGGATGAGGAAGTCATCCCACCTGGTTATAATATAATAAGATTAGATCGTAGAACCAAAAAGGGTGGAGGGGTAGCAATTTTGTTTAAATCTTCCCTACAAGTTCCCATAGTAGACATACAACTACCCTTTGATAGTCATGCAGAAATCCGTATCTCTAAGCTCCAGATCAATGCAAACAAGTCCATTAATATAATATGCTCCTACCTCCCTCCAGGCAACAACATTGATATCCTACAAACCATCCTCTGTTGGCTTTCCTCCTCCTTCCCACAAGAAACCATCATACTTGGTGACTTCAACATTGACTGAAATACCTGTACATTAGCCCAACCTGCACTCCTTATAAATCTCTATGGCTTCTCACAAATTATCACCTCACCAACCAGAATCCATAAGCCTAGTGGAAAACAAAGCACCTTAGACTGGATTCGTGTAAATAACCACCCGCTCTCATATAAAGCTGATACCCTACCAGATGATATAAGTGATCACTTCCTTACTTATATAATCAGGAAAATTATTCATTCCCAACCAAACATCTTTAAAACTATATGTAACAAAATAATTTTAATCCAGTCAGCTTCCAAGCTGAACTACAAGCTTGTGACTGGTCTTCCTTGAAACAACTTCCACTGGATGAAGTTGTATCCTTTTTTAACTCCAAATTCCTACAAATCCTGGAATACCATGCACCTACTCGAACTATAAGAACTAGCACCAAAACCACTCCATGGCTCACCAAAGAGACTAAAATAAAAATTTGATTAAGAAATAAGATCTGGTCTAAATGGAGAATCACTAAAAATCTAACTGACCACCAGAACTATAAACAGTTAAGAAATGCCACTAAAAGATCAATACTCCTTGACAAAAAGAACTACTACTTTAAACTTCAGCATAAACATCAACAAAAATTTTCTGGTCAGCTATAAATAAACTCTTACACCCAGGACACACCAAGACTCCAACCCCCGCAGGTCTCTCTTTAAACTCTTCAAATGAGATTGCTAATGCCCTCAATACCTGCTTTACTGAAATTGTACAATCTCTTGCTAACTCTTTACCTCCTGCTAACTGTAACCTCCCATCCATCCTGACTAGCATACCACCCCCTTTCATCTAAAGCCAGTTCCTACATCTCTCATATTTACCTTACTTACTAAACTTAAACCATGTACCCCCTCAGCTGATCTCCTACCAGCTGAATATCTGCAGATTGCTGCAAAAGTACTATCCTACCCTATTTCCATGCTTATCAACAAAACCATTACTGAAGGCCTTATCCCATCTCTCTGGAAAATCTCTCACATTATCCCACTTCATAAAGGTGGTAACTCCATCGAACTTTCTAACTATCGCCCCATTGCCCTACTCTCTCATCTAGCCAAACTAATGGAAAAATGTATCCACCAACAGCTACTTGATTACCTTCTCTTAAATAACCTTCTATCAGATTGCCAGCATGGCTTTAGGCCTTTTCATAGCACCACTACTGCACTCTTATCCTTCTCCGACTGCATTAACAAACATTGTAACAATAATAAGCTCTCTGCTGCACTTTTTATTGACCTTTCTAAAGCCTTTGATATGGTTAACCATCAAATACTTCTAAACATACTAAATACTCTCTCATTCACCTCACAAACACTACAATGGTTCAAGTCCTATTTAGAACATAGACAGCAAGCTGTCATCTGGGACAATAACCTTTCCTCTCATCTTCCTATTACTTTGGGGGTACCACAAGGCTCTATCCTAGGACCTCTCCTCTTCTCTATATTCATTAATGATCTACATCTAAATATTCCTCAAGCCACCTGCATTCAATATGCAGATGATTCTACACTAGTATATACTACTTCCTCTGCTCCTGAACTCTAAACCATTACTCAAACTGTATTTAGCTCAGTTGAGAATTGGTTCCTACAATGCTGCCTCCTACTAAATGCCAAAAAAACTAAGCTACTGCTTTTTACCCCAGCACTTAAGTCTTCCCCTATTCACCTTACTGTCAAGACCAATAACGGCACTATCATTGCACCAGACCCAACTACCAAACTATTAGGCATAACAATTGATTAACATCTTAACTTTGATTCACATATTAACATGACTATCAAAACTGTAAACAGAAAACTTGGCTCTCTCTATTGTATAAAATCTTTTCTTACCCCTGAAGCCAGAACCACCATTGCCCATACCACCTTATCTCTACCCTCCTCTATGCCTTCCCCATTTATACCAATCTCTCCAAAAGTAACCTTAATAAACTGGCAATCTCCTATAACAACATTACCAGATTTGCCACTGGCTCCCCATTTAAAACCCACCACTGTCTAAATCTTAAACAGCTTGGTTGGCTAGAACTTCAAAACCAGATACTTTTTCAACAACTTATCATCACCCATAAAATATTACATCAGACCACCAACACTCCTATTCTCAGTAGCCTAATCTCTACCTATAGTAATCTCACTACCCTTTGCTCAGCGAATAAATTACAAGTAACTATCCAGAAATCCTTTAACAAAGCAGGTGACTCCCTCTTCTCTAATTCAGTAGGGAAAATCTGGAACAGGCACCCCAGCAATCTACAATTACTGTTATCATTACCGCTCTTCAAGAATCGAATAAAACTACTCCTTAAAACCCAGTGGCTTTGCCCATGCACTAACCCAGACTAAAGCTAAATGTAGCATTACTGTTTTCACCCTCATTCATTAACCAAACCTAATTACTAATGTCGCTCTTTGGCTTTAATCTTCTCCAGTCTTCTAGTGCCTGTAAACTACCCTGTATCACATAAAATAAGAATATTCCTCCTATTCCAAGCACCTGCATTTCAGCCTTATATGTATTTCTTTCTGTTTTTCTAGTGGGTATAATCCTTAATATACCCAATAACCACTTTAATCCATCTTAACTTTCCAACTTTTCTCTAAGACAAATGTCTATCCCTTTACCTAATCATCTGCTTACATTGGGAAAAAAAAAAAACACTTTTTGAAATTCAATCAGTGAGGAAAATGTATATGAATGTTTTAATTAATGTGTTTTTTGTCTTCTGTCTTTATTGTCTATTTCATTTTATTTTTCATTTATTCTTTGTAATATTGTTACTTAGCATAGTTTAGAGCTTATCTCCCCTGGCCTCCACTGAAAATGGACATGTATCCAGTTGGACTAGCCCGGTCAACAAATGAAAAATAAATAAATAAATAAAAAATAGATTATAAGGAATACTTTTGGAAGGTAAGGCTTAGTGCCCGTGTCCATCTAGGAATACATGATAGGGAGAATTTTAAAACAGTTTTGAGGAGGAAAGGGTTAAGCCATTTTATTTAATGTGTCATGTGATGAATTTGCACACATTTAAGAGAGTTTTTTTGTTAGCACAACTTGGTCTGAAGGAGTTCTTATTTAGATAGAAAGCGCTTACCAGTTGTACACACACACACACACACACACACACACATATATATATATATATATATATATATATATATACTTTTATTTATTAAAGTTCCTTTAGATAGTCCGTTTGTTTTGTCATTTTTTTGTTATAATGTATTGTGTGCCGGTTTTATAGAGCCATTTGTTTTTGAAACTGATATGGTATGTGAGAGATATATTTACACAATGTCACTGAAGGCAAAACTCTCACATTAAAATACTCCTAATGTCAGTAAGGCTGTCAGTAGTACACATGCTGCACCCATCATAGGTTCATATGTTCATAGGTAGGTACTAGGCTATTGGCCCTAGGGCCTATACAAGCCTAGCCAAAAAGGTACCCTGGCTTTCGCCACCCACAATTCACGCACAATTTAAAGTAGACATATAGACCCTCATATGCTGAGGCACTTAAATGTAACATTCCTAAACCATAAAGACCTCCTAGTCAAAGTACACATAAGAAATACCCTCAGCAGCTCCAAATGCACTCTTTCAAAACAACACCCACATCAACACATAGAGCTACATCTCATAGAGCTAGTACTTCTAAGCTCAAAAGGCAAATCAACACACAATACAACATTCTAGCCATTGGAGACTCCATCGTGAGAGACACTGATGTCCCTCTCACCAGGCTGAGTAAGGAGAAAGTTATGGTCAGTTGCTTATCAGGAGCTTGGATCTGCCACATTACACATGCACTCAGGTCACTGGACTATAATTACCAATATGAATCAGTCATAGTCCATGTGGGAGTAAATGACCTGCGATGTACCTCCCTAGAATATATGAAGAGAGACATCATAGAGCTCTTGGAATATGTGTCTCAGGGTTTGTATGAGCCTAGCACTGAGCAGCATTTTACCTTCTCCAAGGATGATGCCACAATATGAACAAAAGATGATTGACTTTAATAATTGGCTGAGTTTCTGGTGTCATTCTAAGGGGGTGCAATATTTGTCAGCATGGAAGGAGATGGTCAACAGACCACACTACTTTGCCAGGGATGATCTGCACCTCTCCCCTCTAGGCTTTCGAATATTAGCTAAAACATTGTCTTCCCTCATCATGCCTTTTTTAGGCAATGCCAAACTGAAAGTATTTTCAACCTACCAAATCAAAACCAAGAAAATCTAAAGGTATTACTGCTCAATGCTAGGAGCCTAAACAAAAAACTCCTCTTCCTGGAAGCTCTCTTTATCTAGAGAATGCTGATGTCTGTGCTATCTCTGAGGCATGGTTTAAAGCCACAGAGAGCACACTAACAGTGCAAGATTATAATGCCTTCCATACATTTAAACCAGCTACTTCACAGGCAGGGATTAAAGGTGAAAGTGTCTCTATTTAAATCAAAAATAAATATACTTCAAGGCTTGTCAAACAGGGCAATACACCTGAGCTGCTCCATGTTCAAATCACCATAGATACAAATCCAATACAATTTCCTTGCAAGCCAGAGGCCCCCCTCTGTGACCCAGGAAACCCATACCATGTATTTAAACTTATTAGAAACACTAACCATCCAACCCAATACCATATTCATGAGTGACTTTAATTACTCCACTATTAACTGAGAATCCTATACGAGATCAAATGTACATGCACAGAGATTTCTGGATTTTGTAATCACAAACTCTCTGGACCAGATAGTCAATACACCAACTAGGGGTGCAACCATACTGGATCTGGTGCTCACTAATAAGGGAGAGTGCTGCTCATTCCCTACTGTAATGCCTTCCCTGGTAAGGTCAGACCACAAAATGGTCTCCTTTGAAGTAAAAAAATAAAACCTGGACATCCAGCTCAAGCAGGAATATTCAGGAACTATTCTAAGGCTAACCTCCTGCTATTAAGTGAGAACCTGGCAAAATTTCAAGGCCCTGTAAACCCTGAGAACATTTCTGCCTATGCAGAACTGTTCACAGAAATCCTGTACAAGCATGTTAATAGCTGCATAGAGGCAGCTGTACCCAACAGGAAGAAATACAGAACTAACTGAAAAAACAAGCTACCCTGATGGAATCACAAAATCAGTCGGATGTATAACAGGAGGAAGAAAATAGCACCCAGCAGGATAAAAGCACACTCTTAAAACTAAACAAACAATTCAGAGGACAAATAAAGTCTATCAAAGCTAAATTTGAGGTAAATTTGGCCTCCCAGGCCAAGGACAACCACAAAGTATTCTTTATCTATGTCCTTAACCTCAAAGGCAATGCAGAATTGCGTGCAGAGCTCATTGTAAATGGAGCCGCCTATACTGAGCCAGAAGATATAGCAAACATCCTGGCTGATAAATTCAGCTCCAATTTACACCTTTCTCCCCCTCAACCTTCCCACAGGAAATATCATCAAATATAACTCCCCCTACTATCACTAGTGAACAGGTTCTCAATGTTCTCTCTAAGACCAAGAACACTGCATCAGTGGGTCCAGGAAATATCCCAGAATGCCTTCTAAATAGCATGAAACATGACCTATCAGAGCCTCTGGAATTACTATTTAGTTGTAGCCTCCACACAGGCCTTGTGCCTCATAAATGGAGAAAGGCAACAGTCATCCCTCTTCACAAAGGTGGGCCATCTACAGACCCATAAGTCTCACTAATCTTATATGTAAAGCCATGTAAATAATTATCATGGAAATGATAAATAAAGATATAGTAAACCGCCAGACACTGTACCTAAACCAGTTTGGTTTTGTCAAGGGGAGATTATGCCTACTCAACATGGTGGACTTCTTTGAGAAGCTCACCAAAGCAATGGATGAGGGCAAAATCGTTCACACTGCACTACCTTGACCTGGCCAAGGCATTTGACACAATACCCCACTTGGGCACTGTTGACAAACTCAAGTTGTTAGGTACAAACCTGTATGTCACCTGATGGATATTTTACTTTCACCTGATGGATAGCCAACTGGCTCACAGACAGGACCCAGGAAGTTAGAATTGGGGAGTCCACCTCTACAAAGGAGCCAGTCTCAAGTGGAGTCCCTCAGGGATCAGTTCTTGGACCGTTCCTTTCTGGCATTTACTTCTCAGAAGTCAAGGCCAATGTCAGTGATCTCTGGTTGACTAAATTTGCAGATAATTGCAAATTAGGAACTGTCATTGAATCTCACACTGACACAAATGTTCTGCAGGAGGGTCTGACACATACAAACAACTGGTGTCAGAGCCAAGGACTAAAACTAAATGTCAAGAAATGCATACTAGTATCCTTTGGAAAGTCATCCAACCCTGGTAACTATCATATTGACAACACACCCCTTAGAGCTGATGCATTAGTCAGGGACTTAGGGACACACATAGATAGTAATCTAACCTTTGATCATCATGTGTCTACAGTGGTGAGGAAATCATTCTATGTTGTGCAACTTATAAACAAAGGTATGCCATCTAAGTCCAAGGAAGTCATTGTTCCACTATATTTGCCATTCATCAGACCTATCATTGAGTACAGTGTCCCCTTTGGTATGTACCTAACCAGGCATATCCAACAAATGAAATGTCCACAGAAGGACCTCACTAAAAGAATGCAGGGTATAAGTAATATGTTCTATGCAGACCACCTCAATGCCCTATCCCTGTATTCTGTTTTCTACAGATGTTTGAGGGGAGATCTATGCTTGCCATACAGGGCATTTTCAGACCCCACTCTGATGGACCTCCTGCATATCCACAAAACAAACAGTACTAGAATTACCCATTCTTAAGACTTAATCCTTGACTGTGATATAAATAGGACCTACTGGAGAGACAGGTATGTATCCCAGAGACTACCCCATCTATGGAACAGGCTCCCCATCCATGTGAAGCAGAGTTCCTCCCTAACCCAATTCAAGTGCAACTTTGACAACTGGATGGGAAACCAGAAATTCATCCCTGGTTTGGCACATGTCTCTAATGAAAGCAGGTAACTTGTAAATGGCTCATCTCCCAGGCCCATGCTTACACTTATCAAGGGTAGCAGAACTTGTCAGAGATTTGGAATGCATGGCTAGGCTTAAAAAGGCCCTTGTAGTCGTTAGTCTAGTGAACACCTACGAACCTATCTACCTATCTACCTATCTGTTACAATTAGCACCACTTTTGGCATATGAAATATAGTCAACACAGCACACTCATTAATTAAGTTCAATACCAGAAGTTGGCTTATTCACATATTTCCATATTTGCAAGAAAGACTTGCTCAGAGTCTCAGCTATGGGTTTAAGGCTTTGCATCACATTGCTTACTGAGTCATTGTTGATTTTCAGAGAGGAGGCACAGTTTTTTAGGATGTATCCAATCATTATTTACTTAACTGTATATTTGATGCAATTTCTTAGTGGGTTAGTTACTAGATTTTGCAAGGTTACATCTTGGATTTTGTATAATTAATTTTAATTCTATTTGTAACTTTTCTTGACTGTACTTGTTGCCACTGTTTTACTTTCCAGCTTCTGTATCATATTCTTAAAATTTTTTTGTTGTTGCTCCATACAACTTTTCACTTATCTTCTGTGCACATTTTTTGTTAATTATTTTTATTAGCCTGTAAGTGTATGGTATTTATTTTTGTTATATCGAAGGCTATGTGCTTTACTACATTGTTTATGCATAGTGTATTAATATATGTCTCCCTTGAAAAGGGGACTTTTCTGGCCCAGCTGGTGGGATCATTTACTCAACAAATAAACAAATAAGTGAATATAAAATGAAAACAATAATGCTCTGCTCATTAATCAGTGTATGATTGTGAATTTCGTTATAGCAGAATACCAGTAACAAAATATATCACTTGCGGGATCCTGTGATCTGCTTTTTTTAATTCAGAGTCTGTCTAGTTGTATAATAATTTCTTTTTAAGATACCAGCTATTCCTGGATTGCAGTAAAATTCAAATTTAGTTTTTGCCAAGATATTAAAATACAAATAGAAATTCTGACTGAAGAATTCTAGGATGGCTGAAGTGTTCATAAGTGGCATTTTATTTACTGTACGAGCACATCCACTCATGCATGAATCGTGCCATCCCAAAAAGAACCAAGATGCTCTCATCCAAAGAAAAGGAAGCCAATCTGGTGGTCCACTGCCATAAACAAACTTTACAACAAAAGGAAGAAACTGCTGCAGAAAAGAGGAAAATCCCAGGATGCAAAAAACTTCCTTACCAGCCTCAGTAAGAAACTGAGATCCCTCATAAAATCCTCCAAAGCTAGCTACGAAAATAAAATTGCCAAAGATTCCAAAGACAACCACAAGGCATTCTATAACTATGTCAAGATTCTAAATGGCAATGCTCAGATCTGCTCTGAGCTAAAACAGAATGGCATTAAATATACTGATCCCAAGGATATTGCCAATATCCTGGCAGATCAATTCAGTGCCAACTTCAGCCCCCTCTCACCCCCTAAATGGCCCATCTCAATACCGGAAGATTGCCAAATTCTGGTAATAACGGCCACACAGGTAAAAAACGCACTCTCCAAAGCTAAGAATACAGCATCCATGGGACCAGATGATATCCTGGGCTGTGTACTAGATGAACTACAATATGAACTGGCACCTCACCTAAGTGTCATGTTTAATCATAGCCTCACCTCAGGTTTCGTGCCCACTGAGTGGCGCAGAGCTACAGTTATCCCACTCCACAAGGGGGGGATCCACCTTGGATTCCAGAAACTACCATCCCATCAGTCTGACAAGCCTTATCTGCAAGGCCATGGAGCGTATTATCATGGAACTTATAAACAAAGGCATTGGCAACCTTCAAACACTGGACCCCACCCAGTTTGGGTTCATGAAGGGCCGATCTTGTCTCCTGAACCTAATTGACTTCTTCGAATCAGTCTCCAGAGCCATGGACAAGGGTAAGGTGGTCCACACAGCCTATCTAGACCTTGCCAAGGCCTTTGACACCATCCCCCACTCTGGAATCATAGATAAACTTACTAAGTTGGGCATTAATCCCTATGTCACCCAATGGCTTGCTAAATGGCTTACTGATAGAACCCACACTGTAAACGCAGCCAACTCCAAATCCAGCTCCAGACAAGTGACAAGCGGAGTACCTCAGGGTTCAGTCCTGGGACCGCTCTTGTTTGACATCTACTTCTCTGAAGTAAAGGCCAACACTAAGGGACTCTGGATAACAAAGTTCGCAGATGACTGCAAACTGGGAGCCATTATTGAATCCCCAAATGATGTGGATACTCTACAAAAGGGCCTTACAGAAACAGATGCTTGGTGCCAGAGCCATGGACTCAAGCTCAATGCCAAGAAATGTATAGTTATCCCCTTTGGGAAAAAACATGTATCCGTGAATTACCATATAGGTGGCAGTACACTAAACACCAAAAGTGTGATAAGAGACTTAGGGACACAGGTGGACAGTGGTCTCACCTTCGATAACCACATCGCCACAACAGTCAGGAAATCCTTCTATGTAGCACACCTCATCACTAAGGGTTTTTCATCCAGAAAAAAGGAGGTCATTGTCCCACTGTACTCATCCCTCATTAGACCCATTATAGAATACAACGCCCTGTTTGGTATGTACCTCTCAAGACATCTGCAACAACTGGAAAGGCCACAGAAATACCTCACTAAAAGAATCACTGGCCTAAAGCAGATGCCCTACGCTGACCGCCTTAAAAACTCCAGCTATACTCTGTCGCATATCGTCTACTCAGAGGCGATCTCTGCTTAACATACAAGGCCATGTCAAACCCAGAGCTGTTGGACATGCTACACTTAAAGAAATCCCAATCCCTCAGAGCCACACGCTCCAGGGATCCAAACCTTGTCATCACAATAAACAAAACATGCTGGAGGGATAGGTTCCTGACCCAGAGACTCCCCAGACTCTGGAATAGATTGCCCATACATGTCAAGCAGAGTGCCTCTTTGGCCCTCTTCAAAAGGAACCTTGACGATTGGATGGGAGAAAGGAAATTCACCCCGGGGATCACGTCAGTCACCCTGGTAGACAGGAGTCTAGGGAAGTAAACAGTGTGGGAAGAGATAGCCAGGGAATTGTTATGGCTAGGCTTATATAGGCCCTAGGGCTGATAGCCTAGTACCAACCTATAAACCTATGAACCTATGAGGCAGCATAAAACAGCAGCATTGTCAGATAATATGGATTAAAGGGCTCACTCACCCAATATTTATTTAAGTTATTTTGATAAAAGGCAATAGCCAACATGCCACATTAAATTAAATAAACAGTATTGTGGTGAAACAAGTTGATACATGCAACCACACAGAAGAGCAGGCTGTGCACCTCTGATGGTGCAGCTGATGAGAAGATTTGAAACTGTTTTACAGTTCATGACTCCTGAGGTAAAGACCTGTCTTACTGGATACCTTTAGAAAGGCATATTTCAAAATTAAAGTGACTTAAATTTCATCGAGCTATGACCAGTTACCAATAACAAAAACAGGTGTTACATGGTAATTTAGCATACATACCCAACTCTAGCATATGTTTAATGAGTCTCACAGCTGTAGCAGACATTACTATAATTTAAAGAATTTGAATTTAAGAGAGAATTGTGTCGGTATGGTTTGTTTTAATTTATATAAATGTATGATTGCTTATGTTGCAAGTGATGCCTTAATAAAGGTATTTCTTGTTTAAAAGGTGCAGGAATTGAATAACTTATGTAATGTTGATTAGGTTATATGATATAGAGCAATATATCTGAAGCATAATGTTTGTTAATTTTAACTTGTTAATACAGTTTGATTACTTTTATATAAATGTAAATTTGCCTATGTCACAAGTGATAATTCAGTAAAGGTGTTTAAAAAATACTTAATGGGATCTCAGTATTATTTGATAAAAATGCTTGAACTATGCTCACACGTTTTACAATACCCTTAAGGACTATTCATTTACATGTCAAATAACTAAAAGCCTAAAAACTGAAACAAAATAATCAGAACTGCATTTTATACATAGGAAAATACAACTTTATTGAAAACATAAGGAAAACAAAACACTGTTTTCTGCTTGGGGGCAAAATAAACTAACTCCATGGTTGCACGGCAGAGAAAGGAGAAAGTCCCTCTGTGTCAGTAGTCCATCCCAGTCCAGCATATCCAAGAAAATATAACTGTAGCAGAAAAACAGCAAATGACACTGAAGTTTAACAGTTACATAAATAAAATGACAGCTTCACATAACATATTCAAGTATACGACCTTTGAAGAAGATGTCATTCAATTTAAATAACAAGACAGTGAAACACTTTGATAAAAGTTGTCTTTAAATCAGACATGCTCCCTAGATTTTGTCTATGCACAGAAACATAGCAGTTTCAGGAGGGCTACTTAACCTTTGCAAGCTATTTCTTCAAATAAGGAGAGAAGGAAATTTTGCAGCAGTGAAACGGTGGAAACTGGAATTCCTTAGCTGAAAATGAAAGAAGACAAGGATACTCCCAGAAACTAAAAGAGCCCTAGATGACTACATGGGTTCTAAAATGCGGTAATGATAACTGAGCAGGCAGTATGAATGGCCTTTGCTATCATTTTTCTTAATCTGTTTTAATCCATTATGATACTTTTCTAAGTAATTTGGATTAGAAAATTGTTTTTTTAAAAATATGCCTTTCCTAAATTATAACTGAATCCGCAGAAACATGTGCACATACACGTAGACATGCGCGCGCGCACACACACACACACACACACACACACACACACACACACACACACACACACTTGTAAACATTTACACACATATCTATACTTGTATTTAAGTTGTAATTTTAATTTTAGGAAACTTGTTTTCTTGAAGTACTCCCTTAATTATTTACTCTTCTGCTTGCTGATGATAGTAAAGCTGCAATTTAATTAAATAATCAGGACTATTAACAAACTGTATACCACTATTTATGGAGTCTGGTGCCTCATTCCTTTGCCATAAAAGATGTGGACTATTATCCCTCATGCAAGTATGGTAAAAGAGGGTTCGACTTTATCCCCAGAAATTGACACCAGCAATTGTTCTGACCTAAAACAAAGATGAATGTTTCTCTCCCTCAATGAATTTTACATTTGATGTTTGCATTGTGGAAATAAAGTGCCTCTGAATAATCATGCGGCATCATCCAAACCACATAGACTAACAACTACTGTATAGTATTTTTAAAAGGATCTGAATTTAGGAAGGTAGAACTACAACTAGAGAGGACAGTGTAACTTTTTTGAGATCCCCACCAGGACCTTGACTAATGGCAATGCTACAAACACCTAATTGACCCATTTGTTTCAGGACTATGGGAGCCAAGCACTGTTGGGTTGAGCAAAAGCTCTACTGCTCATTCATTCACACCCAGGAGTCCCAATAAGTTCCCTGCAAAAATCAGGTGATAAGGAATGGGCTAATTTGCTGGTCTTGGGGGGACAACCTACCCTCTTTCTATTGTAAGCAACTCCTCCTACACAGCAATTCTGTCAAGTCTGCAATTCCAGCCTTCACATGCCAGATTCCCTTCAGTTTACTGATGGTAAACACCATAACCATGCAGGTTCGGTTGGTTCAGAACTCCACGGAATAACACTTAGTGCTCCTGTTTGGTGTCATCCTATGTGGTGAGTCAAGCTGCCTCCTTCCATCACCCTGCCCTGTGCCCCTCCCGAAGCCAGCTGTGTCTACTCACTCTCATCCTCCCTGTCAAACTCCTACAGATGCCTGTACCACAAAGTAAACTCATGTCAGCTGCAACAGAGCTGACTTCAGGAAAGTGCAATGGCAATACAAAATGTTGTTAAAGTATTGGAAATAAACTTTCTGGTTAAGATAGCCTCCCATATTATTTTATTTTATTTTTTCCTCACTTTGGTTGACTGCCAAGCCACCTCTGTCAGCCCAGTCATTTCTGCCAGAAGTTTCTATCCCTGGTGACCCTGCTGTGCTTCTTTCACCAGGAAGGTATCCATTCCTTGGTGAAAGCAGCACAAAATGGCTTCCATACCTTGATCAGAGTAGTGAGTGCATGGAAATCATCAGAGAAAGTGTTAGGACAAATCAGTACAGAAGCAATCATCTGACCATTTGTGGGGGGTTTTGCATTGCTTAATATCCTTGCCCCTGTGTGCTGATAGTCCTCCTTGATGGATAGAAGATTAGTGAGAGGGCCACAATAAGTGTGTGCCTTGCCCCTGGACATAGAGTGGGCAGACCTCACATCATTCTGTCACCCTCCCTTCCTGACATCTTATCACCCACTTTCTGACATCTTTCACACAAATCCCAGTGCTGAATACAAGTACAGTCCATCAGTGGGGGGTGGGGTGGGTGGATTTGTCATGATGGTTAAAGTCTTGACCTTATAGATACAAGGTACAGGGTTTGATTCTGACCTCAGGTTATTGACTTGTCTTAAAATCACCCTTTAGGGCAATTAGCCTGGTATTCACCTCTAAACCTTTGATGTTCATTGGTAATGCTCAACACATGCTAATTGAATTTGAGTCACTTGGGCTGTAGTCAGGATTTTGTCCTTCTATGCCCTCAAAGTGGCATTTGTATTAAAAACTATTACACAGTTCTGTTTCACATGTACTTTCTTAAGATACCTAAAAACATGGCAGCATTTTCTATTTATAAAACATGTGGCAAAAGGCAAATGAAACTCTGAAGGGCCATAAACTATTTGGGTATAGATTAAAAATATAAGCCAAACCATTCCATAAATATGAAGCAATCTTACAAGGAAAACAAGCCATGTCTATAGAATTAGAACTGAAACATAATTCTCCTCTTTTATGTTTTGAAAAATAATAAGGTAAGAAATAATATATTCTTTAACTAGACTAGCTCTAAGCATTTAATAATGTCTTCCATTGTGCACTGTCGGGAATACTTAGAATGCATGGCCTGCTATTAACATTTATTAATGGCTATATGGTCTGTACAGTATTGTCCAGGCATTTCCTATAATGAATAGTTGAATGGATAAGAAAGCTGTCATGCCTAATAGAGTAAGTTAGGGACATATTTTGTCTAGACATCTAAACAGCTTAATGAAATGATAATGGAAGGGAATTTGTGTATCCCTAAAGCACTTGCATATGTTAATGGCTTCCACATTCTGGGTAGGATTCTTAGTACATATGATGCATATGTAATGACTTAACTGATCTGGGAAACATAATGACATAAAACAAAGCATTGTGGGTTTCAGGTAGGGCAATGGGATGCACCACTTCAGTTACTAAGCCGCATGCCAATAAAATTTTAGTGCAAAAAAAAAAAAAGATATGTTTAGATACATGCAATACACAAATTAATTTAAAAACTGAGAGACAGTTTGGGTAAATCATTTTAATAAGTGCTTTCTTGTATGCAAATGGCCTGTTCATCATGTTTCGAGTAAAATTAAACTGAAAAATAAGTTTTAGGCAATACTAGGGAATACAGTGAATCATTATATTGCTTTGCAAATAAAGATGGACAAGGGATGTATCATTTGTTATCTTTGCTTTTTTATTATTTCATATTCCATAGTCAGAAGCAGTTTGATAAGGAATAAGGACTGGTTTTATGTTAAGTCATATTTACAAATTTAATGTAAATAATGTGAAAGACAAGTACAGCTGTGCTAAAACATTTAACATAGTCAAACTTCTCCAAAAGGACATCAAGATGCTTTCAGAGGGCCATTCCCAAACAAATAGCTGGTGTCAGAACTACGGACTAAAGCTGAATGTTAAGAAGCATATAAACATATTATTTGGTAAGCATGATTCCCCTTGTAGCTATCACATTGACAACACACCATTAAAAAACTGATCTCATAATTAGGGATCTATGAACCTATGTCAACAATGAACTGTCCTTTTTTCATCACATATCCACCGCTGTAAAGAAATCCTTTTTCATTGTACAGCTGATATCTAATGGTGTTGTGTCCAGGTCCAGGGATATAATTGTTCCACTGTATGTGGCACTCATTAGGAAGATCATTGAAAAAAAATGCCCATTATGGTATGTACCTGTTCAAATACTTCAACACCACTGAAATGGCCATAGCATTTTCTCACTAAAAAATCAAGGACTTAAACTACAAAAATGATGGATCTCAAAACATTGTCCTTCTTCTCAGTGTTAGGCCACTTTGAAGTGATCTCTGGCTAATGTTCAGAGATTTACAGACACTATTCTGCCAGATCAATTACAATGGTATCATAAATACCCAATCAAGGGACGCCACACTGTTTTGGAAAATAACTAGGACATGTTGGTGGGATAGTTATGGATCACAGAAAATACCTCTTCTACAAAACTGTATTCCACTCCACATAACGCAAAGTATTTATCTTACTCTATTACAACATAATTTAGATGAATGGATGGGTAACTGCAAATTCGCCACCAGTTTAACACCCCTGTCATGGCTAGGGAAACATGTAAATGTCCTTTGTTCTACCATTTCTGCATTATTTGTATGCAAAATATAAGCACTAAAACTACTATGGGAATGTAAGGAAAGGCTAGGCTTCGTAAAATCCTCACAGATCAATAGCCTGGTAAATAACCTATAAAGCTGTATATTTGTGTTGAAGAAAATAAAAGCTGGAAATAATTTTTGAGATTTACCAGTATTTAAATTAAATTTAAGTTAAGATCTGTTATACATGCACATATGGATAGTGAATTAATTCTAAAATTTTATGAGGGTAAAGCAACAAACAGAACCTGATTTAAAAATATGTGTTATGTTAGGGCAGAAAAACATAATCTGAAAGGCTATTAACTGTAAATTAATTTATTCTGGAAATGTTAGCCTTATTCATTTAATGCACTCAGCAATATCACTTACACTGTGTAGGTCCAGAGAACATAGTCATAACTGACAGAGTGCTATGTAGTGAAAGTGTGTAAACATGAAGCACCTTGGTATCACTGCATTAAGTGCATTAAGTAGGGATTAGGGTAGGCTAGTGAAACCTCTCTTCTCTTAGGATGGCGGTACACCAGGATGCAACACTTTCATCTCCAGTCATATTTTCACAAACTGAAACTGAGCTTTAGATTGGGAGGGTGGCCTAATGGTTAAGGTGTTTGCCTTACAAACACCAGGTGCAGGGTTTGAGTCTTACAAGGGATAATTGGCTAGGCTTAAAATGGCTCACAAGGGCAGTTAGCCTAGTACTAACCTATGAACCTATGAACTAGATATTTCTAGACAGCTGGGAGGTCAACACAAGATAAATTAAAAAAATCTGAAGCAGAAAATTGTTCTACCGAGTAAAGAAAGATAAAAAAAATAAGTTACACATCGATAGGCAGTTTCATACTTGTTGCTAAATGCTAATGCATTGATGACACTTGAAAACTACTGTGACAGATCTAAGAGATTTTACACGTTTCTTTTATGTGGACAAAAAAGGCATAAAACAGATTTGGATTAATAGTTATTGTATTTAAAAAGTTATCTGGAATGCTAGCAATAGGTCTATAATAAAACAAAATGAAAGCAATTCAAGGAATCATTAGACTTCATAAAAGTATAAAATAAATAAATTACTGAAATGTACTAAAGATGTGCTTTATGGATATAACTTTTTATACTTAACATTTTTGTTATAATGCTTTACTTCTTTTCAGCCATTTCCTGGTTTATAAAACTTTCATGAATACTTCTAATTTTCTTAAGAAAGAGCCTGGAATCATGGAATCTTTAATATGTACCTAATGACCACTAGGGCAGGCTGATGATCTTAAAATAATACCTCCATATCATACCACATCATTTCATATGATCATGCAACATCTGTAGTAGCATTTTAAAGCATTATACCCCCAGCTTCTAGTGTTGGGAAAGGTTAGTGATTTTCTTACATTAAAAGCAGGGAGTTTGACCACTTATTTATTTATTGCATTTGTTGACTGGGAATGTCTGGATGGGTACAAGACCCCTTTTCAGAGGATGGCTATGGAGAAAAAAGCTCCAATAGTACAATTGTAGGCTCAACACAGTGCATAAGCATATTGATAAAATAGCAAAGAAAAAAATATGATATATTTATAATGTTAACTTGAGTCAAGTGCATATGGCCATTGCAGTAAGGACAATTTAATTTCATGTAAAGAGAAAACCAGTAATGGACATGGAAGCAACAGACATGTAGTAAGAGTTAAGAAAATAAAAGAAAGTTGGTAAAGTGAAAGAAAGGAAAAACTGAGATGGAGTTTATTAGGAATTAGATGGGAGTAATAGTAATGAAAAGAGAGATGTAATAGGTAAAAGTAAGGAGTGACAGTAATAAGTAAAGAGAGGCGGGGACAGACGCAGGTAAAGTGATTAGTAGTTATCCAGGTATAGTGCATGTGCAGAACCAACGTTTGAATGAATATGTATTAGGTGGAGGTTAATAGTTTATGGTATTGTACTTGATTTAGTTGGAGAGGTATAGACTTCCAAATTTTGGCTGCATAGTTTGAGGAAAAAGGAGTCACCAGCTGCACTGTTAGATTTGAAGACTTGGAGGAGATAAATGACTATCAGTGCTGTTCAAAGAATTCTTACAAAATAAGCCTGACCATAATTGTTCATACCATGACCCCTCTGTTCTTCTCAAATACATTTTGATGGCCCACATTTTTTGACTTCCATTGCCCAGAATGGAGGCTTTGCTTATATTTGTACTGCTTACAAAAAATGTTATTTTTTTATGATTCTCTTGTTGTTCCCATTAATGCATGTTCCTTGTTGCTGTGTACCCTCTGTTTTTTCTCTTGTAATAAGAGCCCAGTTTTTACATTGCTGTGATTTTTGTGTGAAGATGTATTTCTTACTCCAGTTGTTCTAATAACATGCACATTGACCTAGACATTTCTTCACCTAAGGCTATGGTTCTTCCTCAGTACTGTACTGGCTGTCCTCTTCTGAGTGTTCCTTCTCAGATGTGGTTCCTTCTGGCATTCCCTTCTCTATGCACACACCTCATCCTGCTGAATGTTTTTTCTAGCTTTGTTTGCATTGCTTTTGTGCCTTAAGGTTAGAAGTCATGATTTCTAATTCTGTGACTGTCAATGTCAATATCAGATTACTTGTTCACAAGTGAATTGGCTGAGAGTACTATGACAAAATTATTTTTGTTGCATTTCATTTGAAGAAATGGGAGAAAATAAAAGTTTAATTTGTGCAAATGTTACATTAAATAAAATGACATTTGGTCAAATACATTTAATTTAGGATATGAACAAGCTAATTAGTTTAGAGGGAGAATTTGCTATGTAAGGATTAAGATTTTGAGTTTTGTTTAGCTTTGGAATTAGTCTTAGGTTTAAGTTTAAGTTGCATAGGGGCATGCCCCCCTACAAGAACACTTTTAATACATTTTTGGGAAGGTTGTCAAGTCTGGATAGTCTGCATGAGATTATTTCAGTGTTTTGATGGGTGGAATGGAAACTTTAACTGGTAAAAAGTTACATACACTCTGTTGTTCCTATTCCTGACACCTCTTTTTGCTTGTCTTTTTCTGTATAGCTTCCTAGATAGTTATTAGGTTTGAAGTCCACGGGCCATTGACAAACCTAGCCCAGACTCCCAGTTGCTCTCAAACACTGTCTGGTTAAGTGACTTCCTCGGCGTCACGCAGTAAGCCACTGGGGAAATCAAACCCTATACCACAGGAACTACAGCTCATAACCTTAACCTCTGTGCCAACTGCTAGATTGTATTCATTTACTTCTGGTGCAATGGATAACACACTCATCTTTGCTGTAGAAGGCTATAGGTTCTGTTCCCACACTAGGAAGATTGATTGCTTACATTGCAATGCAGTATAAGAGGGGTAATGCACTTCTGAGTGTGTTGTCCTTCATATGAAACATAAAAAATAAGGCACCATCTGCTTGAGTTGTTGGTAGCTCAGGTGGATGTAAAAGATCCCATGGCAACTATCGAAAGGAGTATGGGAAGTTCCCAAATGGCATGGACAGATTTCTCTAGAAGTATCAATACCACTTCATGTTTTCAGTGAAAAGATCCTATTAGCCTAATGGGACTAACCCAGTCAACAAAGGATAAATAACAGATAAGTTGTACTTCTGCTGTTTCTTAACCCTTTGCATCATAACATGCTATTTCACTACTTATTCTATTCAGACACTTCGTTTTTATGTTTTGTATGTCCAGTTTATACCACTTTTACAAAATACCGTTTAGCAGTAGTTCATCCCCATACAAGGAAACATAGTAGTGTCATTAAATGTACCAAAATAAATAAGTAAAATAGTTCAAAGAAGAGTTATACAGTATAAATAAGCATGTTTTAAGCTTTGACCCCAACACGTTTTATTAAGTGGTCTCAGTTTTATGTTTTGTTGCATATATATCATGTCAAAAACATTATTAGTATCATTCAAGACAAATAATGTTATTTCTGTGCTAGCTCATACCTCTCAACCTCTTAGTGCAAGAAATCTGGACAAAGCCTGACAAAATGGGAGACAAAGACCCAAAATTAAAGACATATTTTAAATACTGCTCTTATAAACTTAGAAAGTTGCTAGACTAAGAGGATTTGTTTTAACATCCATTTCTGAAGGATTTAAGTCTGAAATTCAAATGTATGCCATTATTTAGTGACTTTAATCCTCAGATTATCCCATTGATTTCCCCAGAAAACCA
Organism: Protopterus annectens; assembly: GCF_019279795.1. Taxonomy (NCBI): domain Eukaryota; kingdom Metazoa; phylum Chordata; order Ceratodontiformes; family Protopteridae; genus Protopterus; species Protopterus annectens. The sequence continues at coordinate 698,513,248 of NC_056748.1, forward strand.
CAGGTTTTATGAGGAACAGACCAAAAATATCAGCGAAAAATCTGGACATTCTGAGAAAATGTGGACAGTTGAGAGGTATGTGCTAGCTTAGTGCATAGGTCTACACACTACACTGATGCTTAACAGATAAATACATTTTGTTAATAATGCAAAACCTGGCAAAGTGTCTGTTGATATAGCTTGTCTCAATGTTCTGGCATGGTTACTTGGCTTGCTTAGGGTCATGCAGTATGCAACTGGAGCCAGTATGAATTCAAAATCAGCACTACAGGACACAGCACAATGCACTCAATTAACTTGTTGTGTTATAGTGTCAGCATAATCATCAGTTTTGGCTGCTGGTTTTAATTTACCTGTGTTAACTACTGAAGGGTGAACCTGTATAATATGAGATGGTTCCATTCTTTCACTTGCATATTGTCTGCCAAGTTAGATAGCTTCCTGTATGAATGTCATTTCTCCTGCTGCACTTACCTGCTTTCCTACTAAATTCTCAATCAGATGACAAAACCTTTACCACTCCATCTATCCATGTGTTGCCCAGACTCCATTCTCTATCAGGGTGAAGTTGTTAAAATGAAGCACCTCATCTCACCCCATTTGTGTGTTGCCCCATGTGACGTCCCTCCTCTGGGACAGTGATCAAGGAGCGTCAATCCTCACCACTGACATTGGTGGGGAACATTCATTGAGAAAAAAATAGACACACACAGTATTTTTAGATGCCGCTGTATGCACCAAGTACAATTTCCCTTAAGAGCACACAGGGAATGCACACTCCAGTCCTTGGGCTGGGCTTTCTGTCCAGGCCCCAAATAAGACTCCCCACTGACACAGCTATAGAGATGAGTCCTTAGCCAGATGTTCCAAGCCAAATCCTCCACCATGCTCTCTGGGAAATCAGTGCTCTCAGTGTCCCTTTCAAAGTAGCTGACAAAAACACACTCTCTTTGAGATTTGATTTTCATACACACACACACACACACACACACACACACACACACACACACACACACACACACACACACACACACACACACACACACACATGCACACATGCACACACGCACACACGCACACACACACACACACACACACACACACACACACACACACACACACACACACACACACACACACACACACACACACACACACACACACACACACACACACACCTAAGAAATGCTGGCACAGCTTACCTGCTTTGCCAACTCCACCTAGACTATAAGGTAGATACACTGCCACCAGAAAACCCAAAGCCAGCTACTCTGAGGCTCTTACCAGGGTACCCAATTGCTCTCAGTAAAATTAACACTTATACAAATGATAATGTTTGACCAAGCAGCAAGATTTTCAGGAATGTGAAGCCACAGTACCACTAAATAAAATGCAATTACTCTCAAAGGTTAAATATTTTCTCAAAGATCAGTCACAATGAATGGTATAGATATATTTAATAAAAAACAGAATACAAAACATGAAAATACTGAATATTTATTTACAATAAACACCAGAGATTCAATTCACAAGAAATATAAAAAACAACACAGATGGAAAGGCTCAGACAGAAACAGAAAAACAATATTTAGCTAATCTTACTATATTTTCTAACTGGCTGAAGAATTACTGTTCCCTAGTTACTTATTAAAGGAAGACAATATGAACATTGATGAGTATGTCTTGTCTGGTCCCAGAAAACAGAGTGCACTTATCATATCTCTTACTAGTATTCAAATACAATTTCAGTGCTGGCTACAGAATGACATCACATCTGGTCACTTGAATCTGTGGTTCCCACACTACCTCCCTCACTAGCAACTGAGCCAGAATTTGGCACTGATGTGTCACAATACACACATAGAATTGTAGCTAAGGTATATTGCGGCATTTGGAAACTGTAAAACAATTCCAGTGCTTCCATCTTTCCTGCAGAGACTAACAAGCCCTTCTCTGGCACCCTAGGGTAGCAATTAGTTCACCACTAATGGCAAATGAATAGGATCCCTGCTCCAACTTTTCACAGACATTGCATCTCTGGGTGCATTCAGACCTGAGTGATAAAATTGTTATGGCCTAAACCAAGTCATTTAACTTCAGACTATTTTTCTTAAGGTTGGCTAGGCTGAGCTTAATCCCTTCCCTTCCAGCATCCTCTGTTAAAATATGTACATTAAATCTGTTACACTAATACAGTTTGACATACATATATATATTTCCTTTCTGTCCAGCAGGACCCATTGATACATTTTTAACACAAGCAACTTTAATACATTTTAACACAAGCTTCTGTACAAATCAGTTTGATATTCAAATGACATATCATTCTTCACAAAACTCCAGATAGCTAGGCTGACATATGTTACACATGCACTACCCTACTCCCCCTAGCACAGCTGGCACTGCCTCACATCATCCTAACCTACTTATTTTCTCTCTCCTGTAAACTTTGTATGGGGTTGTGATAGGTGAGTAAATACTAACTTTGTACAACAGGGCCATGTTGAGCCATACAATTACTTCCTGACTGGCAATATATTACATAACAAATACCAGAATATCACTAGCACAAAGGAATGTGAGTGAAGACTTAATACATAGCTACCACATTTGATGCTGGATTTCAAATCTTAAATTAGAAAAAGGACAAAGAACACCAGCTGCCACATTTCAGCACTGAGATATGTACTCATTAATCTCAGCTGGCCAGAATTTTGCAGAATGTCCTGATTTTTTCCTTTAATTTTTGGTCTGTCACTCAAAATTTATGATTTTCTAGCAAGTCCTTGAGGCCCAAAGTTACTAAATAATGAAGGACATTTGAGTGTCTGACTTCATGTCCTTCAAAAAATGCATACTTATCCAAAACATCTTATTCTAGCAATGTTTCAAGATTATAGGTTCATAGATTCATAGGCACGTACTAGCCTAGCTGCCCTTGTGGGTCATTTTAAGCCTAGCCACTTTCCCTTTTTGCACTTGAATTAACCTATCTCATTTGGTTATAGATTAGCTTTACCCATCCCATGGTCGATAATTATATAACACCCCTAATGAGAATAACTGAGACCATACCATATGTCACGAAAGGAGATATTGCCAGCCCAGCTATCTGGAATTTTGTAAATAATTATATGTCACTTGTGAATATCAACATGATTTATATAGAAGTGTGACAAAGAGAGATACTGCCAGCACAGCTGTCTGGAATTTGGTATATGGTTATGTGTCATTTATGAATATCAACACGATTCCTATAAGACGTTTGTGCTACAGATGTATTAGAGTTGTATGTCATATAAGATGGTTTGTACAGACATGTGTGCTGAAGAGGTATTTTACAAAGTGCTGTTTAAAAATGGATCCACAGCATGCCCTGCTGGAAGTGAACAGAAATGTACATACACTATTGTAACTCTTTGAAGGTATATATTTTAACAGAACACAAGAGCTTAACCTCAGAAAAATAGCTGAAATTAAATTACTTTTTGGCAGCAAAGAGACACAATGTCTAAAACTAGAAAACTTTCTGCATTGTCTTGCAAGTGTTTTATTGTTTTATGTCTTCCAGCAAGTACCAAGATCTGAGGAGAATGTATTTTCACAGGAAGATGCTAAATGCTACCAGCTGCATCAATGGTTTTATTTATTTATTTATTTATTTAGTTAGTTATTTGACATTTGTTGACCGGGATAGTCCAACTTGGTCAAAGCCCTTTTTCAGTGGAGGCCCAGGGAGAAAAGCTCCAAGAAAAGCTTTTCACCTGGGATAGTCAGCTGACAAGAAATGATGTCATTCTGCAAGCTATCCCAGCAGTAACATTTCAGATATTAATTTGGGAAGTCTCTTAGTGAGAGACAGTATTCTGCATTTGTCTTTGACCTGACAACATTAAGGTCAACTCGCCACATCTGCCTTGCTTGCTCTGAAGTAAGTGTACTAGGGTATAGTATAATTCTTTTAGATATATTCAGGAATATAGCAATGATTAACTTAGATAATTTTCTTTATTTGAGACTGTCCTGCAATGTTGTTTTAAATATTTCCTGTGATTTTGAACTCTAATATCACTGTACATATATATTTAGTATTGTCTTATTCTTTTATTATTTATTATTAAATATATCTAACATTTAATTGTGTCTGATCTTTGTGAGACATCTGAAAGTACTTGCATATTTATTTGACGACACTGTGTAGACCAGTCCTGATAGCCTTGCTCTTGATCAAACTACCATTTGTATTGACAGTAACATTACACAGTAAGATTGGACATCCTTTGTTAAGGGCCTTAAAGTAGCTGATAAAGAGTTGGCTGGTGGCAGTAATAACTACCTTATAGTCTGGGCAGAAGGGGGCATAGCTAGTAAACCTGTGTCAGCCTTTCCCAGGTGTGTGTGTGTGTGTGTGTGTGTGTGTGTGTGTGTGTGTGTGTGTGTGTGTGTGTGTGTGTGTGTGTGTGTGTGTGCGTGTGTGTGTATGTGTCTATAAATCAAACCTCAAAGAGTGTGTGTGTGTGTCAGCTACTTGGACAGGGACACAAATCACTGGTTGGACAGAGAGGGTGATGGAGGTCTTGGCTTGGCCATTCAGCTGTGATTTCAACTCTATAGCTGTGTCAGTGAGGAGTCTTATTGGGGATCTGGAGAAAGAGGGAGAAACCTGCCCAGCTCCAGACTGGCTGTGGGCTCTGTGTGCTCCTAAGGGAAATTGCACTGGATGCAGAAAGCTGCATCTGGAAATACTGTGTGTGTACCTGTCATCCTCCCAATGTACTTCCCTCATTGGTGCTAGTGGTGAGGATTGAGGTTCCTGATTACTGGGCCAGAGGTGGGGCATTACACCACAGAAAATTTGAAGAAACCCATTCATGGAATAAAGTATTTAAGAGCTGTCTGTATCCATTAGTAGTACAGGGAGCAGTCCTGGGGTACATTTTATGTTTTCCATCTATAAATCTAAGTTGAGCTTGACTATGGACAGGGATAGACTTTGTTTTATGTACACGGGGAGTCTGTTCCCTAGCAGCAGTATCCTCTGTGAGCTATACCTGTCTCTGCAAGCTACTTTATTGATATTGTAGAAGAGGTTTAGATCCCCAGACTGAGTATTTTTGATGCCATTTGACTTGCTGACGTGCAGTAAATCCATCAGTAATGGGTCTGTGGATGAAATGTATGTTAGACACAGGTCACCTCTTAGTAGTGTGCAAGATACTGTGTATAATGACAGGGCTTGGCATCTGTCCATGTAGGACATGTTGTTTACGCCTTGTATCCTTTTAGTAAAGTATCTCTGTAGGCATTCCGATTGTTTCATTTGTCTGGACAGATACATGCCAAAGGGGGCATTATATTCAATGATTATCTAATAAGGGTTGAGTAAACAGGGATAATGACATCCCTAGATTGAGACACAATCTGTTAATTTATAAGCTGTGCAATATAGAAGGACTTTATAACAATACTCCAATGTTGATCAAATGATAAGTCACTGTTCCCAAATCCTGAACAATTGGGCCAACTCTTAGAGGTGTATTTTCAATGTTGTAGTTCCCTGGGGTGGATGACTTAAAAAAAGGATACAATAATGCATTTTTTGGTATTTAGTTTCAGTCCATGATTATGGCTAAGTCACTTGGGGATACAATGGCTGCTCCTGACTTGCAGTCATCTGCAAACTTAGTCAGCCAGAGCATTTTGATGTTAGCTTTTACTTCAGAAAAGTAGATGCCAAACCGGAGAACCCTGAGGGACTCCACTGGTGACTAGTGTCTTTGTGGAGGTAACTTTACCTGTTTTGATTATCTGCATCCCTTCTGCACAGTAGCTGGTTTAAACATGTATAAGGAGTTAAAGTCTGGCACACCAGTTTGTTCTCTACTATTTTAAGCCATGTCTTAGTCACTATGCACAATGTCCTCCAGGGTGGTACGAGCTTGTAGGAAGCAGAGCTACTAAGAGGTTGACAACTCTGCATACACCGTATTACATATTAAGGCTGGAAGAATAAGACATTATTTGTATCTGTTTTGCCTGTTTGTGAAGCTATCACCATACCTCTCAACGTCTTAGAGTAAGAAATCTGGACAAAGCCATAAAAATGGGGGGGGGGGGCAAAGGCCTAAAAATATAGACAGATTTTTAAATATTGCTCTTACAAACTTAGAAAGTTGACAGAATAAAAGGTTTTGCATTAGCATGAGTTTTCTAATGGGTATGAAGTCTGAAACTCAAATGTCTGTCATTATTTTCTGAATTAAATCTTCAATAATTAGCAAGTGATTTACCAGAAAACCAACATTTTTTGAGCAACAAACAAAATATAGAAGGCAAAAATCTGGACATTCTGCGAAAATCTGGAAGGTTGAGAGGTATGGCTTCACCCTATTACTAGCCCCCCACACTATCTTCCTCCAGTCCTCACATGTTTGTCTGACAGTCTACTGTTTTTACTCTGGAGTCTGGACTACTAAAGTGGGAAGCCTATCTTGTCTGACAAACACTCATTCCATGAAAAAGTACTTCTTAGATTCTGATTCCTGACTGTTCTTTCTGGCACCTGTGACCCATCTTCCTTTGCAGCTACCAAAATTTAATTTATGTACTGAGAACCCATTGTCCTTTCTCTCATCTCTAAAGTAAAATTTGCACGTTGTCCTGCCTGAAGACATACTTCCCATCCGTCCTATTACCTATCTTGCTAACATTATTTTGTTTGTTTTCCAATATTTTGATTTATTTGTGTCATTCAGTTTTCAAACCTGAACACGATTCTTCAGCTAAAGCCTGAAATGAGCAGCTCAGAGTAGAAGTTTTATCGCCTTTCCCATGGAGTTAGTAGCCTTTAGTATACAACCTAGCATTTGTCTTAGCACTTGCTGTCTCACTTGGTGTATAATGCTTCATTTGAGAAGTAATGACTACCTAAATAACTTACTCTTGCTCACTGAATTTTAACAGGATACCTCCAATGCTACATTCTGAATGTAGTTTGCTGCTGTGAGGTGTAGCACCTCGTAGGTTTCAGTACTGAACTCCAGCTGCTACCTCTTAGACTGCTCTAACAGCTTCTCTAGATCATTCATAAGACAGCTTCCCCCATCATATTCCTTTGTCCCAGAACCTTATGTCATTAGCAAAGACTGTAATCCTACTCTATACTCTTTTGTGAGCTTTTCAACGAATACACTGAAGAGCACTGATCTGAGAAATTATTCCTTTCCTTGGATGCTTTTACCCTAACCAGTAGTCTTTGTTTTTGTCTTGACCACCATGGTTCATATTTTGCCTTATATCTATTTTCCACCCAATTGATCATTCTTGGCCACATTTATGCCATGACTGGAGGTGGGGGTGGGGCAGAATCTAAAGTTTTATTAAATTCAAAGTAAATTTAGTCAGCTAGATATTCTGTGTTTACTTTTGCAGTCAACCACTAATAAAATTAGAAGTAGTTCATTTGCCGTCATTTTTTTTTGCTCATAGATTGAATGTCTATGTTCTTAAATAACCAAGCAGTACCTCACATTCCTAGGATGTGAAAGCAAACCAGTGTTAATTATTCGTTTATAAATGATTATTCTCATGGAAGCTCATGACTCTTTTCCTTAGAGTGCACTCTGTTGCCTTCCCATTATAATGCATTTTGTGGCATTGAGGGTTTTTTTAACACCTTTATTGAATTATCACTTGTGTCATAGGCAAATTTACATTTATATAAAAGTAATCAAACTGTATTAACAAGTTCATATATTGCTATATTTATTTTTATTTATTTATTTATTTATTTACATTTGTTTACCGGGAAAATTTTCAGTGGGGACCTGGGGAGAAAAGCTCCACAGAAATACAAACAATATACAATAATTAGATAGTACAACAGTATACATACAGTAAGATGCAGAATACATATCTTCTAGTTAGTCTATACAAAGTAGTATCCCATACAGGTTTCTAGTAGATACAGGTTAAAAAAAGAAAAACAATAGCATTTCAGTGAAGATCACTGTGAGAAAAAATAAAGTTAGTAGTGTGTACATATTAAATAATAGTTTACATATTAAATAATAGTTATGACCAAATGACATTTCCTTGATATATATTTATTTTTGAGTAGTAATGAACACTGAGGAGAGGGAGAAAATGAAAGGAGTGGACAGTGTGTTGAGAGAGTTATAGACATCTTGTCAGTCAGGTTTGGCACAGGAGCAATGCCAGTTCTTGGATAGATGTTCAAATAGTAGTTGTTTAAAACTGGTAGATTCAGGTGTGTTTTGGAGGGTGTGGGGTAGGGAGTTCCATAATTTGGCTATATGATTTGAAAATAGGGCTTCACCGTGAGTGTTGTTAGCTTTGTTTACTGTGAGAACGTTTCTGTCTGCAGATGTTAGACTTAGTAGGCATGAGTAGGGAACAACAAGTTCCTTGAGGGATGGGGAACTGTCAGGATGGAAGATGATATTGTGTGTGAATTTAAGTTGGTAGAGATGAAGAAGGTTATATAGGTCATATAACCTTTGCAACATTAAATACATTATTCAATTTCTGCCCGTTTTTAAACAATAATTATTTTTATTAAACCATCACTTACGACATAGGGAATCATACTTTTATATAAATGAAAACAAACCACACCAACACAATCCAAGTTGCAAGCATTTTACATCACAAACCATACTGACACACTCCCAGTTGCAAACATTATATATCATAATCTACCTGATCATTTTCAATCAAACATTACATAGCTCGTTTACGTCCTGCCTTCTTTTAAACCTCATTCATACCCTTGTATGTGTCATTCCCATAATTCCCATTTTTTCCTATGTAGTTTGCTCCTACCCTTTTCTAACGATCTTAATTCCAGTTGTTTTATCTCTATTACTATATTCACTACTTCTAGTATAGTTAGTTTAGATTTTGATTTCCATTTTCTAGTAATTGCTTTTTTGATAGCCACCATAATTAGACACAGCAAGACTACCATGTCTAGGCAATTCTGATTCTGTATCATAGCTCAGAAATCTTGGCACTGAGTTTTCAGCCATGGCACTAAGTGTTTGTCTGTTAGACTTTAGTGAAAGGTGCTGTCTTGTTGAGTTCCAGACCTTAGCAACATGGTAAGAGTACAGATAATGCCCAGCAGATTAGACAGGTTTGTGGACATACAGGAGTTTTTGGTCAGTGGATTGTAATGACTGACTAGGAATATAGTGGTGTAGAATGTTATTTAGTGCTGGACTAGCAGATGGATTCTAGATAATTTTATAGGTGGTAATAAACTGTGTATATACTAGTTGATGGGGTAGTTCTAACCAATTTAGGGTTTTTAGTGCTGAGCATTGGTGGTTCTGAAAGGGGTATTTGCTGCAAAATTAGCAACTTTGTTATAGCATTACCCAAGTTTTGATTTTTGTGATGCCTGAAAATTAGTAAGGATGGGAGCACCATAAAGAAGTGTTAAGACTATATAAGTAATGGCATGTGTATCTTTAGTTGCTTTGTTGAGAATGTTTTTGGCTATATAAAGCAGTTTAAACTGTGCTACACATGGCTGGATCTTACGGCATTACTCTAGTGACCTTTATAGAGTTTCATGTTGTTCAACCAAAGTTATCAATAAAGTAGTCACCCAATGGGTTGCTAACTGGCTTACTGATAGAACCCACACTGTGAAAGTAGCCGACTCCAAATCCAGCTCCAGACAAGTGACAAGTGGAGTACCTCAGGATTCAGTCCTGGGACCGATTTTTTGGCATCTACTTCTCTGAAGTACAGGCCAACACTAAGGGACTCTGGCTAACAAAGTTTGCAGATGACTGCAAACTGGGAGCCATTATTGAATCCCCAAATGATGTGGATACTCTACAAAAGGGCCTTACAGAAACAGATGCTTGGTGCCAGAGCCATGGGCTCAAGCTCATTGCCAAGAAATGTATAGTTATCCCCTTTGGGAAAAACATGTACCCGTGAATTACCATATAGGTGGCAGTACACTAAACACCGAAAGTGTGATAAAAGACTTAGGGACACAGGCGGACAGTGGTCTCACCCTCGATAACCACTTCGCCACAAAAGTTAGGAAGTCCTTCTATGTGGCACACTTCATCACTCAGGGCTTTTCATCCAGAAAAAAGGAGGTCATTGTCCCACTGTACTCATCCATCATAAGACCCATTATAGTATACAACGCCCCGTTTGGTATGTACCTCTCAAGACATCTGCAACAACTGGAAAGGCCATAGAAATACCTCACTAAAAGAATCACAGGCCTAAAGCAGATGCCCTATGCTGACCGCCTTAAAAAACTCCAGCTATACTCTGTCGCATATCGTCTACTCAGAGGCGATCTCTGCTTAACATACAAGGCCATGTCAAACCCAGAGCTGTTGGACATGCTACACTTAAAGAAATCCTAATCCTTCAGAGCCACACGCTCCAGGGATCTAAACCTTGTCATCACAATAAACAAAACATGCTGGAGGGATAGGTTCCTGACCCAGAGACTCCCCAGACTCTGGAATAGATTGCCCATACATGTCAAGCAGAGTGCCTCTTTGGCCCTCTTCAAAAGGAACCTTGACGATCGGATGGGAGAAAAAAATTCACCCCGGGTATCACGTCAGTCACCCTGCTAGACAGGGGTCCAGGGAAGTAAATAGTGTGGGAAGAAATAGCCAGAGAATTGTTATGACTAGGCATGAATAGGCCTTAGGGCTGATAGCCTAGTACCAACCTATGAACCTATGAACCTAGATGTAATTTATTTCTTCATAACAATAAGGAGTCTACAGAGTCAACAACATGACTATAACTGCTTGTGGGAGTGGGAGGGCAAATAAAAATACCTTATACTTCTATTATCTGATTATTTTAAAAAGCATTTAATCTGGATTTGTATGACTGATGTGTGTGTGTGTGTGTGTGTGTGTGTGTGTGTGTGTGTGTGTGTGTGTGTGTGTGTGTGCCTGAATTAAATTGGAATACTTTGTCTAATCAATGTTTGTGTGAAACTAGTTTGAAATATGTGACTTTGGTCATTGTTATTGTTATTAATTTTTTGACACAAGCATCTGAGAAGTATGTAGTCAACAATGATGATGTGCATTTGTGTAAAGCAAATTGGAATACTTTACTGTGTCCCTTTCTTTTTATCACAGCGAGACATGTGATGTATAAACAGTCGATGAAGTGGCAATAATTGCTGAATATGGATATTGGTGTATTACAATGACAACAGTGTGAGTGACTTTTTAATGTTGAAATGTTCTGAAATGGGTACATTTTGTCATTATTAGATAATATATTATGTTCCACTGCATAATGGAAAATGTTTTCAGAAGTGCAAATTTAAAAGGCACTTTAGCAATTGTTGCTATATTAATCAAGAAATATAATTTAAAATGATCATGAAGTTGAATCAAAGAACACATGCACTTGTACTCATGAAAATGTGTATAGGGGGCCATTGTTTGCAATCTGCTAGGGTTCCAAGGTACACTTAATCCATCACTGACCAACTGCATTTTCAATTAATGTAAATTTAAAGGAAAGAGAAGTTTACTGTTGTGCATGATATGTCTGTTTTCTATGTGAGACCATTTTCTTTACAAATTGCCATCAGTGTTTATGCTATAAAATTTGAAATAACATTTTTAAATTCAACCCAATTCTCTGTAATCTTAAAAGTAAAGAAGAAAATACTATGTATACTGACAGGTTTGAAGAGTGTTTATGTTAACTGGAGAGAGACAGCCAAGTAATGACACACTGGAATGGTTGTTGGGGGTGCTAGTCCATTACCCTGCCTAGGTCCTCATTTGACTAAGATCTGGCTGTGGCTATATGGGATGCTCCTGCCTTGGGAAGTACACTCTATAGGCAAGATGGTGAGAATTTGTGAGGGATATTGCAATATGATGATGTATGATAAATGGGGTCTATGTTAGAATGTCAAATGTTTAGAGCATTGATGTTCACAACAGCAACCGCAGAAGTTTGAAATGGCACAACATTGAACTGTTATAACAGTGAACTACAAAAGAGTCAATTTCCTTGTTTTTGCAGGAGGACAAGCCCCTTGTATCCCTCATGTGAAAGGCTGCACCCTCACACCCCCCTGTTAATTATATATACTAATTGGGAGATCACACTGCAGCTGGAATTTGGCAAAAACCCAACCTCAGCAGTACCATAAACTTGCTCAATCTCCCACTTGCACTGTTTGATCTTTTGCATTTCACTGTCCCTGTTGTGAATATCGATATTCTGAATATTTGACATTCTATTTAGGATCAGATAAATGGTTTCAAACATTATTTCTGGTCAGACTATTGGCAACATTCTGAGTCTTAATTTTGCTAATAATTATTATGGAAAACTACTTGGAGGCTATTGTCACAATGATGAAACATGGATGCTATAAATCTTGCATAAAATAATGAAATTATGGTTCCAAATGTAGTAAGTGGACTGATTCACCTGCATGTTTCTCTGATGGGTTGTGGATTTACCCCAAAGCTGGAGAAGGTTTAAACATGCAGTTGGGCTGTTTTCTGGCAATTTGTTAATTTGTTTATAATGGGTGAATGCTATAATCTTCATTGTGGGCATGTTTGGATGTGAATCATTGGGTCTGGTTCCCTGAGGATAATAATTTTATTGCTGACTAGAAGATATGGTTTGTTTTTATTGTACTTATTATCTTTTTTGTAGCTCTTATTTAATGAATGGTGGTTGGAGAAAGAGAGGGAGATGAGGTGTTAATTCCAGTATGAAGTTGTCATACTATAAGTGGTTAGGCAACAGTGTGCCTTTTTGCTGCCTGAGGATTATAGGACAGTAGGTAAGAATCACTAGTATAATAAGAAGTAAGCAGACTGTAAATCTTATTGATCTGTCTGTAATATAGCCAATATAAATTTAGATAACTGAGCTAATTTTGAATCAGAACTGAAGAGTGTTTTAAGATGGAGAAGAAAAGTAGGGCTTGGGGATAATGACTTTTGAAAGATAATAGAATTATTATTTTTGCTTCAATATGGAGGGACCTCTGCATGGATTCTCACTTTCCTCGATGCTTGTATAGAATATGATGTACGAATACAATGAATAACATATTAGTTTGAAAAGGTGTTACTTAGCATATGAACTAGTGTCCAGCCAAGATAATGTCAGTGTAAGAGTAACTGATGGGATGGATTATATAAAGGTGCTATTGATCTAGACAATAAATATTAGTAAACATTTAATGGGGTTGACAACATTTAACTAGTTTTTATGGAGAGGAATAATTAAAGATAGGATCCTTATAACTTTATAAGAAGAGGGTATTAGGTGGTATCATATCTTATATAATTTATCTGTTTAACAAAACAGAAGCATGTCTATTATAATGTGTGTATAAAATTGATAGGTTAGATGAAGGTAATTATAAAGTGTTAAATGCAGTTTCAATGCTATATATTGTTTCTAAAAAGTGCACTAGCTATGAGGTAGTGTAGAATGTAGTCAAGTGACTTGAAAAGAATTCATATGTACCCGTGTGAAGTAATATTAAAAAATGTATGATGATTTATGTTATTAAGCTAATGTTTTGGGCATATGGTGATTGAATCAATAAGGCTGAGGACATAGCTGAAATATACAAGTTGTGAGGCCAAAGGAAGCAATAAGTCAAAACTTGATGTATACAAGATCAAATCCCCAGAAATTGCTAATCCACAGATGAATAAAACACCAGAAAATTTTCATCCAACATAGAAGACTTTAATTACTCAATCGAGTGCTTTCCTTTATTCAGAATACAGTGTTCTTCAGAATGAATAAATGCAGCAAGACATACTTCCGTATATAGTGAACAGTCAGATGCATGATGTGTAATAAATGAAATATTCATTTGCTTGTATTTCAGCATAGTGTCATTAATAACTGGAGGCTGGACAGCATTCAAAGTCATTTGTCAAAACAACTCCCTCCTGAGTAACAAATTAATCTAATCTCCACCTCAGGGATTGCATTTAACCTTTGTCAGTATAAAAAAGTATTACAATCGGGGCATATCTCTGAATGTCTAGCTAAGGCATTGTTCTTATCCTGCTTTTGATAGCATAAATATGCTGATAAATTCCTAATTTTAAATCTTTCTCAGTTTTTCCTATATAAAACACACAACAGGATAAACAGGCCGCTACATATACCACTCTTTTTGTTATGTAATTGTACCAGCCTTTGCTAGACAATATCATAGGTTTATCTCCCACAGACACAAAAGTGCCCTTATTAATAAACCTACATTGCTTACTTGCTCCACACTTAAAAATAACAGGAACACTAAACATTTTTTACAACCATGGGTGTCTTTGATTCAAAAAAGCTGTTACAAATTACAACCAGATTTAAAAACAAACTGAGGAAGCCAAGTCTGTTACATGTGGGCTCACTCAATGACATAATAGGCCAATGTTATCTTATAATATTTTGTATTGCCTTCACATCAGTGGAAAATCCTAGGCAGAGTGCTTTAGAGCATTGTGGCTGTGTGCTGTCATCCTTTGTTTTATTCAGGTCACACAAAAGGATACGTGCAAAATTGACAGATGTCCTAGTAGCCGCCTCTGTAATATCATCCACCAAACTGGTGGGATACCCCCTATTTACAAACATATTTTTCAAAAAATGACAGCCCTTAATAAGCACATTATCCTGTGATATCAACCTAGAAATCCTTACAAACTTGTCCTTTGTGCCTACATGAATGACTAGTTTGGCTGATGTGCTGATAAGACTAAAGCTTTTCACTTGAAAACTGAAGTTTGAATTACTGTTTTGTAAACATAATATTCATGACCCTTTTAAAAGGCACAGCACCTTTGACCAGCCATTCTCACCTGTACTTAACTTGTTTGAGAAATTATGTGAAAGAGACATTTTTAGAGAGAGATTTTTAAATCCTGTCCTGAGCATCCACAGCTCCTCTGTGCTGGTCCTGCTGTTTAGGCTGCTTGTTTCCCGGGTGCTCCCTCCCTGCTTTAAACACAAAAGGAATACCTCCGGCCATCACCTGAAGACACCCTGAATTGGCCAGCTTGCCTGGTACTTAGAAAAATACTACTTAGAAGACCCCCCCCAACAAGATTGTGTAAATTAATCCATCCCGGGTGCTCCCTCCCTGCTTTAAATGCAAAAGGAATACCTCCGGCCATCACCTGAAGACACCCTGAATTGGCCAACTTGCCTGATACTTAGAAAAATACTACTGAGAAGACCCCCCAACAAGATTGTATAAATGTATGTTGCTTAACACTAATTAAATGTAGACTTGATGTACTATCTATAGAATTCATCTGCCCTCCCATGTGTGCGTCTTAGCAGCCTACCGCAGACCGTTTGCCCTCTCCCCCTCCTGTTATCACTACCCTAAAATATATTTAAACCTAAGACTGGTCCAACTATCCCTGCTGTTTGCTATCTCCTTCTACCATTAGGTGGCAGCATCTACCAATATAAATCCTAGATATTCTTTATAATTCCAACAAGTTTTATTTTTTCACAAACAGTTGGTTATGAGTTAATATCCTTAGACTGTAAATATCTTCTCCCCCCTGCTAAACCACCCTCTGTAAAGGCAGCCTTCATTTTCTGGCTGGAAATATTTAGCTCATACCTTCCAACTACAGCCTTTAAACTGCTCTTTGCTGATACGTTTTCTGCCATACTCACCTCTATTAAGCCCTCCCCCCTCCTGGAACTGTTATTCCTACCAACTTTCCATCCCTTTAGTCCCTCCTACCTTCTACCCCTCTAGTCCAACCACTTTTCCTCCACCTATCCCCTCCCCCCGTAGCTAGCTTCCTCCTGGAGTTTACTTATATCTCCCACAGACTTTGGTGACATTTTTAAATCCTGTCCTGAGCATCCACAGCTCATATGTGCTGATCCTGTGGTTTAGGCTGCTTGTTTTCGCCTCCTGGTAGGTCTTTTTAGCATATTTGTCTATCATTTGCAAGCCTCTAAGCAACTATTGTGATACACTCCGCATTTTTACTTGTAACTGTGTTTTAGGGTTACAGATGGCCTTGTGCTGATGGCTATCACTCCAATGCAATGTTTGTAACTGTGATGTAAGGTTATTGTTGGCCTCATGCTGACGGCTTCATTTATCTGTGACCTACATGTGTTTTTGACCTCTGCAAGCTGCTTTTGGGATGAGTGGAGCTCTTTTCTACACTGACTAATACTGCATTAATTTTGTATGGGTACAAGGGGCTTGATTGAATACTGTGGCTTGTCACGACCAGAAATCTGGTGTAATGATGTCCTGTTAAAAGGACGCCAACCAAAGTGCATCGCTGAATGCTGGATAACCTCTTAAGGTGGAATAAAAATCCCCCTTCAAGCCTTCTGCTTAAAATCAGGTTTAGCAGCCATTTTTCTTTCCATTTGTAACTATAAGGGCTCCGCACAGCTTCTACATGGTTTTGGGGACCATTTTGCCCAATATACTGTACTGTTTGACTACTTGCTTTGTACTGTGTCATTTGCCCTTTGCTTAGGTTAATTACTGGCTTAGCAGCTGTAAGCTGCTTTTTTGGATGAGTGGGTCTCTTTTTATGTTGTTGCCAGCTGCATTAATTTAGTCTCAGTATACAGGGCTCGACTGTTGCACTTTGCTGGCCTAGTCTGCTCTCCAGATATCCTGTTAAAAGGATTCCAATAAACATATATCACTGAAGGCCTTTATTTCTCTTTCAAGGTGGATCAATGGTCCTACTAGAGCCTTTAGATTAATTACTGGCTTAGCAGCTATTTTTCTTTTCCGTTTGTCTCTATAAGGGCACCACATGGCTTTTATATTGTTCTGAAAACTGTTTTGAAAACTGTTCAGCACAAGTTATTGCACAACATGAACATATCGTAGTTTACTGTGTTAGTCTGTTGAGCACTATGTATTGCACTGTTTAAAGATTTTATAGTATTACTTTATCATTTAAACTTGCTTTCTGCTGCTTATATTTGGCTCTACTGCTGTATAACCCTGTCCTCTCAAACGGACTAGGGTCACTGATAGCATGCTGAACTGTTGAATGAATGTTTTGTTCTATTTAATGGAGTGGTGGTGGTGCTGCGGTAGTGTTGTCGCCTCATAGCAAGATGTTGTCCCGTTCGACTCTCAGCTAGAGCATCTTCTGTGTGGAGGCATACGTGAATGGGGCATGCCTTCGTTGAAGGTTGTGCATCAGGGCTGGTAACCCAGTACGTAAAAATCCACTACCAATCATTAGCGGACCGGAGTTCCGCTGTGGCGACCCCTAACCGGGAAAAGCTGAAAGGCACAAACAATGGAGCCTATATTGCCTAACTTGTATTGTTCATAGCATAATGTCTGTTGCTTTCCATTGTTAATCCCCTAAACCTAATCTTCCTCTACATGCTTGCTCCAGCCTCATCTAACCATAGCCTCTCTCTACTTCTGTGCTTTGTTACATCCTCCCTTCTTCTCTAAACATCCCTTACCTTCTACCTTTCCCCTCTACATCTGCAATATCAACTAACTCAGTTTTGTCTCCCTCTCCTCTACAGTAATCCATCCCGGGTGCTCCCTCCCTGCTTTAAACGCAAAAAGAATACCTCCGGCCATCACCTGAAGACACCCTGAATTGGCCAGCTTATCTGGTACTTAGAAAAATACTCCTGAGAAGACCCCCCCAACAAGATTGTGTAAATGTATGTTGCTTAACACTGATTAAATGTAGACTTGATATACTATCTGTAGAGTTAATCTGCCCTCCCGTGTGTGCGTTCTAGCAGTCTACCACAGACCGTTTGCCCTCTCCCCCTCCTGTTATCACTACCCTAGAATATATTTAAACCTAAGACTGGTCCAACTATCCCTGCTGTTTGCTATCTCCTTCTACCATTAGGTGGCAGCATCTACCAATATAAATTCTAGATATTCGTTATAATCCCAACAAGTTTTATTTTTTCACAAACAGTTGGTTATGAGTTAATATCCTTAGACTGTAAATATCTTCTCCCTCTCCTGCTAAACCACCCTCTGTAAAGGCAGCCCTCATTTTCTGGCTGGAAATATTTAGCTCATACCTTCCAACTACAGCCTTTAAACTGCTCTTTGCTGATACTTTTTCTGCCATACTCACCTCTAGTGTTCTTTCCTGCTCTGTTCGCCCTACAGGCTCACTCCGCTCCCCTACCCTGCCCCCAATTTCCACCCGCCCCCAGTACTCCTAGCTTTATTCCTATCTTACCCCACCCTCTCAGCCTAATTACCCAATACCAGCTCCCCCCTCATTACTCCTCCCACCTATAGCCATCCTTCTTAAACTCTGTAATCTGTACTCCACCCAATAATTATAGCCCCTCCTCTTTCCTTAAATCTCTAGAATACCTCCATCACTTTTTAAACCCTTTCTTCTTCATAGCCTTCTTTATTTTCCTAAGCACTCATACCACTCTCTCTTTGCTCTAACATGCTCTCCGCAAGTTATCACACCCTCCAGTCCCCCAGCCTCCTCTATCTGTTCATATTTCCCTTATACTATGCTACCTCATATTCCACTAATGCTTGTCCAATACCACCTACAAAGACAACTACCATACAAACCCACCTTCTCCATCACTCTTACTCCCATTTCCACTCTGTCTCCTCTTCTCTCATTCAGCCCAACCCTCTGCACCTATTCCACCCTAAACTCTTCTCCTCTAAAGTCAACACACTGTCACCTGCTCCAATCTACAATCTACCAAAATTCATGCCTGGCAGACCAATATCGCTAAATGATATCTCCTTCAACAACCTAGTCCAAGTTGGTGATATCCATCCTAACCCTGGTCCTACATCCTTTATTAACAACACTCATCCCTTACCCTCTTCCTCCTAGATTTTTACAATTAATGCACAAAGTCTAAACAACAAAGGTCACCCTTTTCAAGCTTGGTTAAGCCATAACCAACCATATATCTTAGCCATCTCCGAAACCTGGCTTAAGCCCTTTATCTCCGACTCTGAGATTCTGCCCCCAGGATTTCATTGTCTCAGAAATGACCGACTAAATAAAGAAGATGGAGGCACTGCCCTAGTCTACTCCAACCTTCTTACCTTAATTCCCCTCCAAATTCCAATTAACTCAATTCCAGAACACTGAACTAACTGCTGGAATTCTAAAACTAAATAAACATAAAAATATCTCCATAATTGCCATATATATCTCACCTGGTAACAATATCTCTACACTCGAAAATATTCTCCTATGGGCCACTACTGAAATTAACTATGAAACTTATATCCTTGGTGATGTGAATAGCGACCGGAATAAAATCAATTGCCCCTCTCCCTCCCATTCCATTAACCTCTATAACTTCACTCAAATAATCCTCTCCATCACTTGACCTAACAAAATAAACCCTCCTGGATCTACTATTGATTGGATCCTAGTCTCAGATCCAAATAAAATAACCAATTCTGGCACAATTCCTGATACCTTTAGTGACCACCTCCCAGCCTTCATGCATCACTCAACTAGTTCCTCCCCACACCAGCATCAATACAATCAAACTCGTAACCTCAGTAACTTCAACCCAACTACTTTCTCAAATACTTTCAAACAAATGAACTGGCAAATTCTAAACATCCTTCCTCTTGACAAGGCTATAGAATACTTAAACTCTGTCTTCCTTGATACTTTAAACTCACTAGCCCCACTAAGAAACAAAAGGATAAAAACTAAAACTGCTCCTTGGCTATCCAAGGAGACAAAACAGATTATGCACCACAGAGACAAATTATGGACGCTTTACTAAAACAATAAACTGGCCAATACCTTGCTCCAATATAAACAGCTCCGCAACCATGCAAAATGACTAACCAAAGACAAAAAATCCTACTATATCAAACTTCAGTCCAATAACAATAAAAAACCCCACAAAATTCTGGAACTCAATAAACTCACTCCTCAATCCAGGCTCCAAGAATAATCCCTGTCCTGACCCAAGTAAATCTGACCTCGAACTAGGCTCTGATTTTAACTCATTTTTCATAGACACTATTACTACCCTCACCAAGACATTTCCCAATAATAACCCAACTGCTCTACACTCTCCCCCTTCTAACTCACCTCATCTGTTTGAACTCAAACCCATCTCCACTAACTTTATAAAAAACTTTTGTCCAAACTTAAACCTTGCTCTAACGCTCCTGACAATATTCCCTCTTACTTCCTAAAATGTGCCGCTGATGGCATTGCTCTCCCAATCAGCATCATTATCAACCGATCCATAAAAGAATCATATGTCCCCAAAACTCTGGTGCTCAGCTTATATTCTTCCTCTTCATAAAGGAGGCAAAAATACCAGCATCTCAAACTTTCACTACATTGCTTTGCTCTCACCAATTTCCAAAATCCTAGAAATATGCATCCACCTCCAACTTATGCCTTTCCTGACCCAAAACAATCTTCTCACTCCTACCCAGCATGGCTTCCGTCCAGGCCATAGCACAATAACCGCTCTACTCTCTTTCCTAGAAACTGTCAATCAAGCCCGAGATTCAGGCTACTTAGTTTCTACTGTTTTACTCGATCTGTCTAAAGCCTTTGATACTGTTTCCCACAAACACCTTCTCTGTCATCTCTCAAATCTTAATCTCTCACATAATGCTTTATCCTGGTTCTCCAGCTATCTATCAGACAGATCACAGGCAATCAAATGGAAGAACTCCATCTCTTCCTTCCTACCTACCCCAACTGGCATATCACAGGGATCCATCCTTGGCCAATGCTTTTTAACATCTTCATCAATAACTTTCACACTGCTATTCCTGATTCTAAAATCATTCAATATGCAGACGATTCAACCTTAGTCTGCTCTGCCTCAAACCTCTCTGAATTGCTGACTAAAACCCAAACTGCCTTCTCAACAACTGAAAACTGGATGCACCAAAACCACCTCTCTCTCAATGCAAATAAATCAAAGATTCTACTATTCCCTCCCACAAAGACCCTCTTCTATGATAAAAACAACTTCAAAGTCTATAGTCAAACCAACTCACCTATAGAAGTAGTCCCCTCTACCAAACTACTTGGCATTACTATAGATGAACACCTCAAGTTTGATATTCATATTCAACAAAATATTAAGAAAACCCACCAAAAGCTAGGTATGCTGTACAGGAATAATCGCTTTCTCTCCAACTCTACCAGGCAAACTCTGGCCTCGACTTATCTTCCTCCTTCCTTATTATATGGAGCCCCTCTCCTAACCAACCTGTCCTCCTCTATCACCTCTAAATTAGAAAACTGCTACAACAAAATTTCTAAATTTGCCTCTAAATCTAAAAATACCACCCATCACTGCCTAATCCTACAATCCCTGAATTGGCTTGAACTCCCAAACTACCTAGACTATCTCTAGCTCACTACTGCACATAGACTCATACTTCACCCAACAAAATGTCCCACTCTAACTAACATCCTTCCCCCTTATACACCCAACAGAGCTCTCAGATCTGAAAATCAGAACTTAATTACTATCCATAAACCTAAACGTCCTGCTGGCCAGCTTCTCCTATCTTTCTCACTAGGCAGAAAATGGAATTCCCTTCCCTCCACACTAAGAACCATACCAAACTCAGAAAACTTCAAAACCCAACTATTCAAACACCTGTCCACTAAATGGAAATGTACCTGCCTTCACCAACCTAATCCAATGGGGTTCTCGCTCTGGTTCCCAAGCTCTACAACTCTCATAGTTGTCTTCCTATGAGTCTATCTAAGCTCTCAACAATTTCCATAGCTTCTCTCTAAGCTCTCAACAATTCCTACAGCTACCCTCACACAGCCCAACCTTGTAAATATTGTAAATAGCATTCTACTGTTGATGTGTGTATGTAAAGCATATTTACATTTTCTTAAAAGGTTTGTTATGTAAACTGTTTCCACACCTAACTCATATCTGTTTTCCTCAAATGAAACTGTATGATCCCTACCTTCAAGCTTAATGAATTTGTTAACTATGCATGATATTGAATGCATTTATGAGTAACTATTCTACATAATATCTTTAATATTAACTATCAGTTGTATCTAAATTGTATAATGCATCTTGGAGCTTTTCTCCCCGGGCCTCCACTAAAAATGGACTTAATTCGGCCCAGTGGACTTCCCCGGTAATCAAATTGCAAACAAATAAATAAATAATAAATAAATGTGTTTGCTGAATAAAAAACACAGGAAACTTATAGGAACCTCACCAAAGCTTAAAGCATCATCCTTAAACAAACGCCGTCAGGCTGGTACTATTCCTATATGAAACCTGATAAAGATGGGGCTTGTTTTTATGGATTCTGATGAATATGTTAACAAGACCCTGATGCTTAATGGTGATGATTTTATATAAGAAGCTCATTTCATTGGAGGTCTAGAGAGAAAAGCTTCATTGGACAAATAACAATAACAATATATTATACAAGCTTTACATAGCAAATAGCAATATATATGCTAAGTACATAGACACTATATACATGAATAAAACATAACATAGCAAGTCCTTACATACAAAATTTATACCTTTATATGTACGTAAAAATGCTTTTACATTGTAGCTTTTCATTTATTTATTTATCTTTTGTTGACGGGGTTAGTCTCCCTAGGCTAGTGGCCTCTTTTTCAGGAGATGCCTGAGGTAGTATTTATACTACTTGGGGAAATTTGGACAGGGCATCAGGGAACTTCTTCTACTCATCATTTTTGCAATTGGGACCCATTTTGCCTAAACACTTCCTGTTTCCATTCCAGGTACAGAGGTAGCCCATAGAAACAGGAAGGCAACTGTTGAGAGAAAGAGATGATGGAGAGGTGAGTGGAATGGAGATGAATGCAAATATCGAGACTAGACAATGTGTACAGAATTCTGAGGAGATATTTCAAAGAACTGGAGATGAGTCAGCAAATGATGGTTGTATAATTACAACCCTCCAGTCAGCAGGGCTGTGGGATAATTTACTTAAAAAATGGTGATGCAGAGTGAGTGAGAAAATGAAGGAAATGTTTCCTGGGGGCACATTATAGAGAAAATACAAAAGGGTGATACAGGGACAATCCTGAAGAATAGTGGTGAAATAGAAAAGAAAAGATATGCAGAGAAAGTAAAAGAAGGCAAAAGGGGAGTAGCAGAAAAGAAAACAGAAGAAAATGAAAAACAGAAGTACGTGGCAAGGATTCAAAGTAAAGAAGAAAAAGAAATGAACAGGTATGAAGTGTGTGACAATTTATTAACTACTTTTGTTGTAAAAGCAAATGAGGTAAGAGCATTAATTCTTATTAACAAAGAGACATTTTGTGGCATTATATCTGAAGCTGTTTTCTTTAAATGGCAAATATTCCTGGAGAATATAAGAAAAGAACGACTGAAACCAATGAAATCTTTATGTGATAAAAACATTTAACAGGGAAACAAAAAAGAAAATTCATGTACAATTTCGACCAGAGGTAGAAAGAGAAACTTTGAATGGACATTTGAAAACTTTATGTAAAGAAGTACTGGACATTGCAAAAGTTTGCTGCAAAGGGGGTATGTAGAATGGTGGCTATTGCAATTGTAATATTGTGTTGGAAATAGAAGAGAAAAAAATTATATATATATATATATATATATATATATATATACCAAGCATGATAAATGTTGAAGGAAATGGGCATGTCATAAGATACTGGGGACAAACCAAAACATGTTTTTGGGGGGAGGGAAGGACATTTGATAAATAACTGTTACAAAAGAGAATGCATATTTGTGGGGAAATGGGACATGATGCAAAAAATGTGAAATTAAATGTTATAAAAGTAACAAAATTGGACATTTATGGATAGATTGCAAACATGAAAATAAGAGTAAAGAAAAAGAAGGAGAAGAAAATGAACAAAGAGAAGAAATTTTAGAAGTTGTACAGACAGAAGAAAAATTAGACAAGATTAGACAGCAAAAAGTAATAAAGAAGACATAGAAGACGGTTCTGAAATAAGTGATGAAGAAGACATAAATTGGGAGGTAGTAAAAGAAAAGAAAAATAATTATGTTGGTAAAAGGGTAAAAGACAGAAAAAAAAATTTAAAGAGAAATGTACAAAAGAAAGAAAGGAAATGGGTGAAAAAGGATATATACAGCTAATGATTGGGGCTGTTATAATGGGTAAGGTGTTTGACTCACATACACAAGCACAGTGTTTGATTCTCAAATTTAGGAGGGAAATTGGTTAGGCTTAGAATAGACTATTAAGAAAGCTAGCCTAGTAATTAACTATGGACTTATGAAACCATGAATCTAAGGAAAAGAAGAAATTAAAAATTTAGAGTGCTTTCTGTAAATGTGAATAGTATTAAGAATATAGTAAGAAGAATATAAGGATTCTGGAATGGTGTAATACATGTGATGTAGATATACTTATGTTAGAAGACACAAGATTTTTAACAAGCGAAGAAAAATTACAGAAAAACTAAGGGAAGGAAAGATAATCTGAAACTTGGAAATGATCGGTGTTCTGGACTGGCTGTATTCTGCAGACATACAGTAAAATATGAGCTGTAAGTTTAGCAAAAGTGGGGATATAAATTGAAAATAAGTATATGTAAATATAACATTATATGTTTATACTAATTGTAAAGAAAATGAAGGCTTATTTCATCAGATTTTAGACTATGTAGTGATAAATATGACTATTGTAAGAGCACAAGACTTTAACTGTGATTTAAGAGGTAAGCATAAAAAGAAAGGAAATGATATAAGAAAAATGTTAGATGTTATAAGATGCGGTAAATTTAAAAGTTTGAGACAAAAATTAATTGACTTACAAAAGTATGTATAGAACTGAAATAGTTTATTTTATGGTATCAGAAGTTTTAGTTATAGAAGAAGAGGAGGTAGCTGAAAAAAGATTTTCTGATCATCTTGCAATATGGCTAGAGATAAAGAAAACCAAGGAATATATAAAAATAGGCAAAAGAATAAAAAGAATAAATGAGAAAGTATGAAAAGATGAAGGAAATAGATTAGTAATACAGTTATGAAAAGATCATATTACTATGAGAACAGTTTATTAAAATTGGTCTGAATTGTGGATGATATTTAATGAAAAAATATAAAAAATGTTTTTTACAGTGGCAATATGATGTGAGAAATGAAGAGAAAGAAAAATATAAAAGAACACATAACTATACATTGGAAGATTTAGAAAAAATAATAGAAAGTACCTTTCCAAAGAAAAGGAATTACATGAAGGAAATCAAGAAAATACAAGAATTATTATAAGAGCAAAGATATTTTTACAAGGAAAATGAGAGGAAGTACTGAGTTACTTAAGCAGATTAGTAATGGAAGGTAGAAATGCACTGAGAGAAATAAAACATGTAAAAGAAGAAAAAGGAAGAACTCAGGAAAAAGTTTATGAATAGTGTAGTACAATATGCAGAAGAAATGTTTAAAGGAAGATAGAAGGTAGTTAAAAAACTTGAAAAGTAAAACAAGCTAACAGAAAAGGAGACTAAGGAGATGGAAAGGAGATTTATTTAAATGACTAGATAAAGTATTTTATGTATAAAGACTTATGTACTGGAACACTTAAATTCATATGGAAGAAGGAGGATAAAAGATAATTAAAAAACTGGAGACTGATAGTACTGAATAATAATGATTATAAGATCTTTACTAAAATAATGCAAAAGAGATTTGAAACTAAAATGGAAAATATTATGGAAGATAGTATATAAAGTATATAGGGGAAGGGTTGTCAAGAATTATTAATGATAGTTAGAAAAATTATGGATGATATTTTGAATAGAAAAGAAGAAGTGAAAATCATGACAGGAGACCTTAATAAGGCATTTAATACAATTGGATATGAGACCTTATGGGTAATAATGAAAGAATATAATATAAATGAGAAAGTTAGAAAAGTATGTATGTCAGCGTATAGTGACTATAAAGTAAAAACACTTGGCTGGTTAAACCAAGAGTTATATATGAAGAGTGGTGAAAGACAGTGGTGTACACTCTTTGCATTAGTTGTGAATGTGATAATATGTGAAATAAATCATAAAATGAGGGAAGCAGAGTATATAACACCTGAAAGGTTAAGAATTCCAGTTTTGTTAACATATGCAGATGACATTATAATAATTGCAGAAAACAAAATGTGTATGAAAGAAGTATTGATTTTCACAAATGAGTATCTAGAGGTGATAAGGCTGGCTTTAAATAAAAAGAAAATTAAAGGTTTAGGTGACGTAGTAAAGATAGAGGGTATATATCTTATAATGAATGAAATTTCTGTGTTAGGTATAAAATTTGGGAATAAAGATGTAAGTAGAATTCAATGGGAAAAAATAGAAGAATTAAAACAAACCTATCAGTTCCAGAGAACATATATATTATCATTCAGAGAAAAAGCTTATTTGATAAATTCAGTACTTATAGGAAACAATAGCATACTTAGAAAGTGTATTTATGTTGCCAACAGTATTTGAAAAGGATATTTTTGTTTATATGGGGTTGTAGATTAAAACCCATTAAAAAGAGGAGTTTTGCATGTAAATAAAGAGGAAGGAGGTGTAGGGTTAATTAACTCAATGATATATACTGCTTCATTAAATTTATACAAAGTGTTAAAAGTGGATAAATGAAAAAAGATGAGAGATTAGAAGTAAAAATGTATAAATATAAGTATGGTAGATTTTGGTGTATGATTAAAAAAAGAATAAAAGAGAAAAAGATTGTCTAACTGAAGAAATAGAATATTAGCAAGAAAAATATTTTTGTGGATAATAAAAAATTGATGATATAGAAAAAAATAGAAAAGGAGGGTATAATAATGTAATGATAAAACATTGCTGTGTAAAACCATGAAAAAATCTAACAGATGAAAAAGGAAAGCTATAAAAGTAAGAACTATTTGGAGTAATCAGAAAGTAGAATGTCAGCATATTTGTGGAAACTGGTAAAAGATAAATTTCTGTAAAAGGAAATATGTCATATAAAAAGAAACATGATAGAATATGTTTACTTTGTCCAAAAGAAGAAACTACAGATCATGTTTTTTTTTAAATGTAAAAGAGTAAAAAAAAGTTATAGGAAAAACTACGTAAAGACAATTTTTTGAAGATATAAAACAAATGGATAAAATAAACATGGATATAATTAAATTTGGATATTATAAGGATGGCAGTAAAGAATATGTTAAAAGAATAAATAAAAATTTATTTTATGGGATATATAGAATAAAAAAAATAAATGAAATGATGTTTACTGGTAAATGTATTTTAGCAGCAATATTAAGTAAGATCAGATGGTGGTTATGGGAAAAGAAGTTGTGGTCTAATAGGGATGAAAATTTAATATGATTATAAAAGAAGTTATGAAAATGTGTAAATATATTTATATAGTTATATATTTGTACATTTGTATATATTTGTAAATAGGTAAATACGTTGTAAATAAGAGATCTGATATTGTAAGTTTTTCATCTCATCCTCACTTATGGGTCCAAATCCAATACATTGGATCTAACTTAGCTGTTAGCAAGCTCGTGGCAATAAAAAAGCTTTTGGGTACCTCCCCTTTCCCACAACACATCTCTCCCTGTTACATCAGATCTCTTTTGCCACTTTGCAAAGATGTGATATGATCAGCTAGTTCTTGGTGTCACGTCATATATTTATAAATCTTTTCATTAATAAACTCTGTTTTCTCATTTTTTGAGTGCACTTTACTTTTCTATCTCTCCCTTGTAGCTTACAACCTTTTCTTACAAGTAACCACTTTTTTATTTGGGGTACTTTCTCTTCTCCCTTCCTTTCCCACCAGTAACCATTTTTTATAGGTTACTCCCCTTTTCCCTTTAGCTTTTAGGTAACTCTTGGGCTACTATTGTTAGTAGCTTCTCCCTCCTCTATCTCTTCTCTCTCTCTCTCTCTCTCTATATATATATATATATATATAAATCTCTTTGCTGTCACTTTTCCCTTTGTGTGTGTGGGTATTTGGTTGAGTGGTCTGTCTGCTGATGCTTATTTCTGTCATGGCAGAGAAATAACAAAAAACATCTGATTTAAAAAAATGTTCAAAATGCGGCCATAAAATCCCAGTTAATGACTCACACTCTCTCTCTGTATATGGGTCTACTTTACATGGTCGACATTTCAGAAAGTCAAAGACCATATGGCCAAGACCATATGATCGACTTTCGAAATGTCGACCATGTAAAAAAAAAACACAACAATCATTTACCTTCACATTGCTAGCAGGGAGGCAAGCCCAAAAGCACCCCCCCACCCCCGGAACATAAATATACCAACTCCGAGATCGCATTACAATGCAAAAGATGAAAATCTGTTTATTCCGTGCTGTACGGAGAAGCCTGTTCTGCATGGTTGACATTTCGAAAGTCGATCATATGGTCTCGGCCATATGGTCTTCAACATTTTGAAATGACGACCATGTAAAGGGGACCCATGTATATTGCCTTGGACCCCTTCACTTACAGGAGGACTGTGCCATATGCCATTCCTTTAATCATAGAGCTTTAGTTGAACATAAAAACAAGCTCATTCTAAACAGTATGTTGCCTTCATCATTTGGAGAGGCTATTTCTGGAGGTAAAGAGAAATCAGGTTCAGCATCTAAGACTAAATCAGCTCGTTTGAGCCCAGCTTCTACTATGTCCTGTAGATCTTCAGACAAAGCTAAGAAGAGACCTTCTTCAGTGCGGAGAGATGTTTTGGAGCTGAAGCCAAAAATAGTGAAATAATCTAGTTCTGAGGAGTCTATGATCTGATACTTAACACAGAAAATTCAGCTCTGACCTCTACTCTGTTAGATCCAACTTCTTTGGCTCCAATCCTATCTGGTAAAGGTGTATGGGATGTATTGATGTTGGATCCAACATCCAGTCCTTTTAAGCCGATTTTGATATTACCAAGGACTTCGTACTCTTCCTCTTATGACCTGGTTCCATCAAGGGTGCCATCTCCCTTTCCATTAAGACCTAGATCCTCTTCTGCCTAGTACTCCTGTTCGACCAGGACTAACTGAAGAAGATGTGGAATGGATGATGCAGAAGATTTTGTGGGTGCAGAATATCACCAAGTCCCCCTCAACCTCGACCCTTAAGGTTCCATGCCTGTCCAAACCATGCACTCTCCCTCTTCCTCCTCTTCCAACTTCAGGGCAAGATTCAGAGTTGTCAGATCTGATATTCCTGGTGCCTTTTAGTTCTGATCCAAAAATGTTCTTTTCCTCGGATCAGACTTTTGCTCAGAGCTCAATGGCTTTTTCAGATATGGAGAGTTCTCAGAGCCATGGCAAACCTCATGAACCTCAAATGTGCTCGACTCCCAGGTCTTTGGAGCAGTCGATGTGCCTTGGGGCTTCTGCAAAGGTGAGCTTGGCTCTGGCTTCAACCCTAGGCAAGCTGTCTGCTGGACTGGAGGGGATCCCATCCTGGAAACATGGTTTGTCAGAACTAGAGTCCTCATCCATTCAGGCATGGTCAACTTTTGGGGCCTTGGAGAGGGCTATAGCTGCCACTGCAACTAAGAATTCATCCCCCCATTGGATCCATTATCACAACAGGATACCTTGTATGCCTCTTCTCATCAACAAGTTCCACAGGGACTGCAAGACCAAAGCCACAGGACACCCATCTGGGAACCCCGACTCTTTCTATACCTTCCTAGACTACCCCACAGAGAATCCTTAGGAAGAGATTATAGGTTCATAGGTTCATAGGTAGGTACTAGGCTATTGGCCCTAGGGCCTATACAAGCCTAGCCAAAAAGGTACCCTGGCTTTCGCCACCCAAGAAAATGATTTTCCTGTGCCCCTGTCAAGCAGAGCCAGAGAAGTGATCCCTGGGGTGAATTTCCTATTACCCATCCAATCATCAAGATTTTTCTTGAAGAGTGCTAATGCGGAGCTCTGTTTGACATAGATAGGTAGTCTGTTCCAGAGTATGGGAAGTCTCTGGGACAGGAATCTATCCCTCCAGCATGTTCTGTTTATTGTGGTGACAAGGTTTAGGTCCCTAGAGGAAGCATTTGGACTCCATGGAGCAGTCAGCCACAGAAGGCAATGACCTCTGTGAGGGTGAAGGATCCCCATGGTCACCCCATGAGGACCTTTCCTTTGGGGACATTCTGGAGATTCTTAAGCAGAAGGGTGGATGGCAGTTCAGCAATCCTTTGGCTGAGGAGACAGTGTACTTGGCTACTTTTGGTTCTTTCCCATCTACCTCCTGGGTAACTCTGTCTACCAATGAGCTCATAGGCTTGAACTCACAGTGGGCATGAGAGACCCCATACTCCATCAGGCCTGCTCTCTGGAGACCAAATAAAATTATAACTGCTCCCTCAGATAAACTTTCCTGGGCAATAGGGGTTATAGTAGATGCCATTGTCATGGCAGCAGCATCCAAGAAGGAACTCTGTGAGGAGAGTTCAACTATGCATTCTCCTAATAAGGATTCCAGGAAGATGGTTAGATGCAGGAATTGTGTCTTCTCATCAGTGACATTTGCCTTCCAGTCACTGAATTACCTTTCACATTTTACCAAATTGTGAAAGGATCTGATCACGGAGCTCTCAGATACCCTTGAAGGAGCAGTAGCTGATGGAGCTAAAGAGAAAGTAACTTCCCAGTTAGCCACCCTACATTCAGTAGCCATCTTGTCCATGAGGCTCATTGCACATGCAGCCAAAGGACTAAGCAGACAGGTGAGTTTTGGCATCTCTATGAGGAGGCATGTCTTGATGCTCCTTCTCAATTTTGCAGAACGTTTTAAGTCTTTGTTCATCAACACTCCATTAAACGGCATGTCACTTTTTCATCCCAGTGTCAAAGATATGCTATCCAGGTGTATGAAAGAAGGTAAGGCCCTATCTGCTGTGGGCATACATTTTAAAGCTCTTCAGAGACCTTATCCCAAGAGTCAGAGAGGCAGCAGAAAAATGTGGTTCAAGAAGTCTCAAGGGTCCTACCAAGATACATGCGGTGAGTTTTCCCCAGAGGCAGGGGGGAAACAGTAATGGAAGATGTTACACTTGAGGTAGAGGAGGTCTGCAAAACCAAGGTTCCAAGAAATCTTTTTTCTGGAAGCCTTTTCAGCACTCTTGAAAGGAGACCCTCTCTGGAGGCAATGGGGTCAACTATTCCTGCACTGTAGAGCTGGCCAAAAGATATTTTCTGATGTGTGCGTGTGCAGAGGATAATATCCAGGGTTACCAAATTCCCTTGTCTCTACAACCCCCTCCAAACACAAAAAATCACAGACATTTCACCCACTCAAAGGGATCAAGAAGTTGTTCAAATTCAGAAACTGCTAGAAAAAAAAAGAGTCATCTTAGATGTCCTCCGAGATTAGAGAGGGTTCAGAACTGACTTAAGGTTCTTTTGCATTCCAAAGAGAACAGGGAACTGAAGACTAATCTTGGATCTCAGCAGACTGAACAAGTCAGTTTAACATTGCAAGTTCTGAATGGTCATGGTGCAGTCCATACTTCCTTTTCTGGAACAGATGATTGGATGTGCTGTATCGATCTTCAGGATGCGTACTACCACATAAAAATGCACAGACACTCCAGAGTATACCTACACTTCTGACTGGGAGCCAGTCATTACCAATTCAGAGCACTGCCCTTTGGTCTCACTACTGCCTCCAGAGTGTCCACCAAATGTATGGCAATGGTTGCGGCTCACCTGAGATGACAAGGATTCCAGGTGTTTCCTTATTTAGATGACTGGCACATTTCTTCCCTGACCAGGCATCTACTTATTCATGCTGTGAAGAACACTTTTGGCTGACATCAAGGAGTGAATCAATACTAATTTTATGAACTTTAATTGTACTTTGACTTAGGAATGGGGTCCATTTCCTTCATGGTATTAGAAACCCAAAAGATTTGGAGAAATTAAAAAAGGGGAGACTCAGTTCTTTAGCTTTGTTCAGAACTAGGCATAAACATAAATTATCAAAAATCTCATCTGGAACCCTCTGAAACATTAGAGTTCATAGGAACACTGTTGGACACCAATCAGATGATTGTGAAACTTCCTCCTTCCAGGGTCTTAACAATCAAAAAATAAACTTCAAGTTAATCAGAAACATGAAGGTAGCCACACATCATGTTGTACAGGCCTTAGGATCAATGGTCGCAACAATTGTGTTAGTTCCTCTAGCCAGGTATCACATGCGAATTCTGCAATGACTTCTGGCTTCTCAGTGGTCAGTAATTCATCAACCAATGTCTCATCAGATTCTCATGAAGAACATATGCAAAAAGGATCTCTCATAGTGGATTCTTTCAGAAAAGGTGACTCAAGGTTGACCGTTTGTTCACCCTCAACCACAGGCTATGGTGACCGCGCATGCTTCCCAGATGGGGTGGTGGGCATTGTCTGGGGAAGACTGTCCAATGTACCTGGTCTACAGACAAGGCCAAGCTCCACATAAACATCCTGGAGATGAGGGCGGTGCTTCTAATGTGCAGGCATTTCAGGCTGCTCTTCTTCTGGGGATGGTAGTGATTCAGTCAGACAACATGTTGGTAGTAAGGTACATAAACAAACAAGGAGGAAGTAGATCGTACTCTCTATGTCAAGAAGCACTCAGGGTGTGGCAAAGGGTGATCTTATCCAACTGCTTTCTAATAGCAACACATATTCTGGGTAGGTGCAACGTCATAGCTGAGCAGAGCCATCTTCATGTCTCATGAGTGGTCCAGAACATAGCGGAGAACATTTTCCACATGTGGGAAGAGCCTTGCTGTGATCTCTTTGCCCCTCCCCTAAACAACAAATGCAGCAGCTACTTCACCCTAATTCCCTGAAAAGGGTAGTCACCGAGGCACGCTTTAGTACACAATTGGCCTCCTGGACTATTGTATGCCTTTCCCCCCATTTCATTGATTCCCAAATTCCTTCAGAAAGCCAACAGGTTGAAGAGAACAGTAATCCTCATTGTTCCATATTGGCCTTGAAATATCTGGTTTCCCTTCATCTGGCCTCACTATGGAAGAAGTCCTGGATTATGGAACTCTCTCTGGGCCTACTGTCACACCTAACAGGAATGGTTCATCCCAACCTGCTCAGCCTCAAGCTGACAGCTTGGGTCCTCCAGTTCCACTGATAGCCAGGCAACCTATGCTGTCCTCACCAGTCAGCCATATTCTAATATCCTCCCATAAGTCATCCATTCAAAAACTATATAAGAGCAAATGGAAGAGGTTTGTAATCTGGGGACAGCAACACAATATGGATCCCATCACAACTCCCATTCTCTTCATTCTGGAATTTTTGGTTCACCTTTTCAATAATAAAGCTGTGGCATCTACTGTTAAGGCACAGTTAGCAGCCATTGCACATTTTCACATTGGGATAGACAACTTATCTTTAATTCCCTGCAAACATTGCAAAACCTTCTTATAAGGGACCATGTTGTTAAAGCCCCCACCACAAGAATCACTCTCCTCCTTGGGATCTAAATATGGTTCTACATCTGATTGCTCTACCACCCTTCGAACCTGTAGGTTCTTGTGATATTAAGCTCCTTTCATGGAAAACTCTCTTTTTGGTGGCTATCACATTGGCAAGACAGATATCAGAAATTCAGGCACAATCTTCCCAGCCTCCGTATTTAGTTTTCATAAAAACAGAGTCTCTTTGCGCACCAACCCCTCTTTCTTGCCCAAAGTTGTTTCTAAAACCAATATTAATCAAACTATACATTTACCTGTTTTCTTCCCTAATTTTACTAATAAGGGTGAATATGGTCTACATTTGTTGGATGTTCCTAGAAGTTATGTTTCTACCTACATAGAACTAAAGAGTTTCAGAAAGCAAACCAATTATTTATTGCATTTGCAGGCCTAGGAAAGGCCTACCAGTTTCCAAAGTTAGCTTATCAAAATGGCTTTCTAGTTGTATTTCTTTTATTTACTCCTCAAAAGGCATAAAACTTGACAAGTCCATTCGGGCTCATTCTACCAGGGCTATGGCCACATCTGCAGTCTTTCAGAAGAATGCCTCCTTGGATGATATATGTGCAGCAGCCACTTGGGCTAACCATCATACCTTTGTCACTCATTACAAGTTATATTTGGTCTCCAGGGGAAGAGCCTCCTTTCTGAGGTTTCTGAGGAATATTATCCAGTGAGTCCACCCAGAGTAAAGATAGCTGGGGACTCGGTCCCATATGTGAGGATGAGATGAAAAATTGACAATATCAGATTAAGACGTTATGCACTTACCATAATGTTCCATCTGTATTGTTGATTTTTTTTCATCTCTCCTAACATCCCCTCCCTCCTTCCCCCTTCCATGGGTTTCTTGGTTGACTGGGAAGAGATTCCAAAGGATTAGACTGATCTTCCTTATACTCCAGAAATAGTCTCCTTTAAGTTCTTATGGTGTATTAAATACTGAAATTTCTCCTTTCTTCTATCTCTTTATATATATATATATATATATATATATATATATATATATATATATATATAATTATAGCAAACAAGATCTGTGGTAATTGGGAGAGATACATTGTGGGAAAGGAGAGGTACCCAAGAGCTTTTTGGTTGCCACGAGCTTGCTAATGACCGAGTCAGATCCAATGGATTGGATCCAGACCCATATGTGAGGAAAGATGAAAAAAATCAACAATACAAATGGAATGTTATGGTAAGTACATACCTTCTTATTTCTTTTATATATAAAATGGCTCCTACTCTTTTCAATAGGTGCTGGGAAGTTTTTTCATCCACCTGAGCTACCACTAAGTCGACCTTAGTTTAATATCTCATCTGAAACACACCACACTCAGGAGTGCAGCACCACTCCCTCTAGAGGTGCATGACAGTATCAGCAATCCATCTACCTGGTACTGGAATAGAACTCACAGCCTTCTGCACTGAAGGTGAGTGTGCTCCCTGTTGCACTGCTGGCATTGATCTGTTGTGCTGCTGACATTGTTGATTAAAATAACTTGTTTGAGAGTATGTGCATGTTTTATCCTGGGTGTGAAAACTGGCAGATCCAGGGATTGTCTTAGGTGCTGTTTAAGATCTGCTTTAAAATTTTGTAGTTGTTTAATTTGTTTGAGGGGGTGGGGGATAGAATTCCACATTTTGGGAACATAGGTGGAGTAGAGTACATCTCCTACTGTATTCAGTGATTTATTTATGGTAAATAGAGATTTGTCTTGGAAGCAAAGAAGTTTAAGTGTGTGGTACGATTTCTATTTTTGTTTTGTTGGATGAGGTGATGTTAAACTGGTCTTTACTTTGAGTGTGATTCAGGAGTGACTAGGAGCAGCTTATTTTTGGGGGGTTCAGTAGTAGCTGTGAGTTGTCTAGCCAGGTTTCAATGTATATGAAGGATTCTTGAGTCAATGTTTGTAATCTGTGCAGGGGAGGGCCAGAATAGTTTAATGTAGAATCATTAGCATACTGAATCAGAGTAGCGTTTGGCTTTTGAGTGCAGATCATGTATGAATACCTTAAACAGGAGTGGTCACAGTATGGATCCCTGTCGTATAACATCTGTGATAGGTAGAAATAAGGCATACTCATTTTGCCACTTGACAGCTTTTGTATCTATCTGATAAGTAGCTTTTAAACCAGGAGAGAGAGGAAAGAGATAGACCTAGAGAAAACCACTTTTGCAGTGGTAGATAATGGGAGACTGTGTTGAACGTTTTTGCTCATAAAGAAATAGTGAGGAAGCTAGATTACAGGAATTTCTATTTTTATTATGGTATCAGTAACATTTAGTAAGGCGGTCGTGGTACTATGGTCGAGTCAACAGCTGTGGTACATTGAGAAAAGAAAGCTAATTAGACTGAGGGGTTTACATAATTGAGTATGTATACATTTTTCAAGGACTTTTTGATAATGGACATAGTATAACGATTTACATCAAATTAGCATACTCCTTAGAAAACCTCCTTTGTGAAGTGGTATATATGACTTTTTCTGTATAGTGAGGGCATTCATAAATGGATCTATTTATTAAGATGGTCATGGCAGAGCCGGATCCAGCACTAGGCGACCATGGCAGTCGTCTAGGGCCCACTGGCTGGGAGTGGGCTCCCACTGATTAGGGTGGCTTCCACAAGTAAAAAAACAACTACACATTGTCTTCTTTAATGGGGTTCTACTTTAAAAGTGCTTTTATATCCCTGCATGCATGAGTCAATGAACACATCTGCTCATAATTCTGTGCAAAAAATGGAGTGACAATTCAGTAAACTGGCTGAGATGGAATTCTTTCTCTGCTGCTGTACATCAGAGATGATCTGCAGCATAACATTCCTAGTAGACAGAGTGTGTGCGCGCGCGTGTGTGTGTGTGTGTGTGTGTGTGTGTGTGTGTGTGTGTGTGTGTGTGTGTGTGTGTGTATGTGTGTGTGTGTGCGTGTGTGAAATGCCCTGAGTAAGAATGGCAGCTTAGTTAATTTAACCAGGCTCGAACCCTGTATGTTGGCTACAAGAGAGAAGAGCCTGAATCGTCTCCACCAACCATAACTCTCAACTTCCAAATACAAGAAATCAAAACAAAGCCTTAAATAATGGGGGGGGGGGGGGGTAGGTTCAAACATCCCAAAATAGGGACATATTTTAAATATTGTCCTTATAAGTTTAGAATGTTGTTTGAATAACAGATTTTGTGTTAGCTTACATTTTATGAAGGATATGAAGTCTGAAAGTCAAATGTATGTCATTTTTTAGTGACTTCAATCCACTGTAGTTTGCCAGAAAAAAACACAGATTTTAAGAGGAGCAGATCAAAAACATTAGGCAAAAATGTGGACATTCTGCAGAAATCTGGACAGCTGAGAGGTATGATTACACCAACTACTTCATTATATTTTCAAGGAGTTGAGTTTTTCAGTGCATTTCCAAGTTTTTCAAGGAATTGTCAGCTTCGGTGTATTTTCAAGGAATTGAGAGCTTCAAGGGACAAGAAGTTTACTGCTGTTCGTGCCATTTTGAGTGTGCAACTGTTTTGTTTAGCAAATGGTTGTCACTGTACTATTAAATCTGATAGCCATGTTAGTAGCACAGCAGGTAGTATACTTGTATTTGATGCGGAAGGCTGTGGGTTCTAGTCCCAAACCATGTAAATGGATTGCTGATAGTGTATTGTACTTTAAGGGGGGGTGGGTTGGTGGAGGTGCTGCATTTCTGAGTTTGCCCTCCTTTGGATGAGATACCTAGAAATTATGAGTGTGTTGTTGGTTTGCCATTCATTCCCTACTGCAATATTACCAGCTTATCAACTTTTTTTTTTAATGTAACATAGGCACTTTACTCTTCAAGGGCAACAGGCACTGGATTTGTAGATGAAGCACTAAAATATAAAGTTGTTTGAAAGAACCAACCTCTTCATTAGTTACAGATCTTTTTAATGTAAAGCCAAAAACCCTATGGATACCTGTAAGGGCTGTGGGACCCAGTCACATCTCGGATTAGAAGTATCACTAAGGAACCTTTTTCATTTGTGCAGTTCTAGTTATTGGTGCCACATTAGCTTCCATGGTGAAACAAAGGTATTCTTCTTGTCTGGCTGCTAAAGAGCAAAGTTACTTGCTAGAGAATTTTCCACCAGGTTAGGTTTGGTCAAAGAAAGAAAGAAGTCTGGAGGCAATTCATTCCGGACCAGTCCTTTATTCAGTGCAGTTAGGCAGATAGGCACTTTCTGAGACAGTGTAAAAATTAAGCAGTAATTTATCATGAACTACACCCCCTGGGCATGCCTCAATTATAGGAGGGGCCAAGGGGTTTACCCTTTGGGAATTTAGGACTGCCCTTCTTCCTGAACCCTTAAGATACTGGTATAATGTCCAAAATGCTAAAATAACATAAAGAAAATTGTGTTTTATTTTATTACACTTATCAGTTTTGTCTTGTTTTATTACATTTATCAAACCTAGTAGAATGTGCCATTATGGATGTTCTTCATGTTTCACTGTTGCAGTCATCACCTGAGGGTTATCTCTTGGCTGGCCCAAATACCAGAGTCAATGTTTTTCTGCGTAGGCTGAGGTCGCTTGTAGACTGACGTCAGGTCATCAGTGCTATAAAGCAAGGCAGCCCATGCCATTGCATTAGTCTTTCTTGCCGTGGAGCCCGTAGCAGAAGCAGTTCACAAGTGTGCTGGTCGGTCACTACCAGAGCTTGAATTACAGCTGAAAATGTCTAAAGCTACGTACCCTGTTGGGGATCCTTTTTTCTCGCACTAACAGATGACCAAAAAAGTCAACAATTGTCTCGCCTGTGGAAAGCATATCCCACACTGAGACTTCCATTAATACTGCGTCAGTTATTTAGGCCCAGCCCATGACATCCTCCGTTGCCGGTTATGTGCCATCTTTAACACGAGAACCATTCATTGTAGAGCTCTTATTGCAGACAGGTATTTTCGTCTTCCATCTTTGCATTTCAAAATGGTGTCCATCAGCCAACAATCCATAGACATTCCAAAAAAAGTAGAGATAAAGATAGAGACAGACCACACAAGCCTGAGCCTTCCGATAATGCTACTGCTAAGCAGGTCGTCAGTTCTCCGGAATTCAGTGAGGCTCTTTCACAGCCCCTGATGCCCAATGCGATATCTACACAGGCCTCTACCGAGACCCTTTCAGACTCTGGTATGCCACAGAAATCTTCGTCTTCTGAGCCTTTGGTTGTCTCTGCCTCGGTTAGGTCTGGAGCCGCGAGGCAGGCACCAGTTTCCGAGGAGGCCTTGCGCACTACCGATTCTAGACAAAAAACTATGTCTTCTCATCCGACTACCATTTCTGTCAGACATATGGATACTCTTAGGCCTAGAAGCCAGGGCACTCCTAGAAAATCTACCTCTAGTCACCATCTTACCCCTGCTCCACCACCCCAAGCCCAAATGATTAAGATGGCGGAGGATCTTATCTCGCTTATCAGGGGTAGTCAGGCCACAACTTCTAAAAGGAAAAGACACCCTTCTCCTGAAATAATGACAGAGCAGGATTCTGAAGAATCTAATTATTCAGATTTTGAAGAGGAACAACCACCTCTGACTGCTTATGAGGATTCAGATGCAGAGGAATCCATTCCTTCTGCTTCCCCACCAGAAGACCTTTCCTTTGGAGAAACCCTTCACACCCTCAGGGAACATTTCCACTGGGAATCTCAGGACTTCCCTCAGTCTAAATAAAAGATTAAGAGAGTTTCTAGACCTGCCCCAGCACAGACCCCTGGCCGTCCCCCCTATCTTAAAAGTGGTTGATGATATTTTCCATGAATCCAGCTTAGCCCTTGATGCCCTCCCACCTCTTCCCAGTAAATCTAACAGGTAATACAGAGTGCCGGATTCTCAAAAATACCTGTACAGAAATCCTGCTGCAGACCCGGAGGTCATTATACAGGGACCTAAATGAGCTAAGGCTAGTTCTGCAAAGAATCCTATTCCTTCTGACAAGGACTCCAGAGCTCTGAACAGATGCTGTAAAAAAGTATACACCTCTGCAACCTTAGCTATCAGAGCACTAAACTGTGAGTTTCATATGTTAAAATATCAACAACACACTTTGGAACTATTAAAGCAAAAGATTTCTACCTTTCCTGAATGTGCCAATTCAAAAGAGTTAGCAGATTTACTGCACCCTACTTGTCAAATGGCCAAACACTTGTTGTTCTGTGGATATGATGCCCTTGAAGCCTCAAGCAGGGCAGCAGTGTCAGGATCTGTCATTAGGAGACATGCATGGTTGAATAAACAACCACTCCCTGATCATGTCAAGTCTAAATTAATTGATGTACCTTTGGATAAGGACTGCTTGTTTGGAGTAAAAGCAGAAGAGGTGCTTAAAAAGATGGAAGACAAAGCAAAATCTATGCAAACAGTAAAATATTTATTTCAGGATCAACCTTCTAGGTTTAGCAGGAATTTTCCCTCTAAGCAATGGTCCTTTCCTGCACCTAGCAGACAGGGGCAAAGTAAGCCCCGCAGGGACAGACCACCCAGGCTCCTATCCCAGGGACAGTAGAGAACCAAATAGTGGACCACTTCTGCCCCAAAGGCAGGGAGTTCTAAGCCATCGTTTTATGGCAAAAACTCTCAATGACTCGCTCTCCCCCCCTGCCCTCCTTTCACTCACCAAAAGCTAGGAGGAAGGCTCTCCCTCTGCAAAGAAAATTGGATTTCTATAACAAAGGACCAATGGGTCTTAAAGATAATTTTTCAGGGATACAAATTCTCTTTCAACGAACTCCCAATTCCAAGAGGGTACCCAGACTTACCTCCAAATCACTTGGCAGAGGCATTGAAACAAGTCCAAACTCTGATATCCCAGGGGGCAGTAGAACCTGTTACTGCAAATCAAACAGGCAAAGGCTTTTATTCCATGCTATTCCTTGTTCTCAGAAAAGAGGGCACTTGGCACCTGGATCTAACTATTCTGAACACCTCCCTGGTGGTCCCCAAATTCAAAATGTTAACTTTGCAGCAGTTGCTGCCTAGTCTGACAAAAAATGCCTGGTTAGTGACCCTGGCCCTAAAAGATGCCTACCTCCACATCCCCATAAGGGAATCCTGCAGGAAATTCCTGTGCTTCAGAGCAGGCTCACAACACTTTCAGTTTTCTGTGCTACCCTTTGACTTATCTACTGCTCTCAGTGTATTCTCCAAATGCATAGCCCCGGCCATAGCATTTTGCAGACAGAGAAATATATAGATTTACCCTTATCTGGACGACTGCCTCATTCAGGCAGAGTGCAAAGAAAAGTTGCTCCAGGACCTCTACTTTGTCAAAACCCTCATAACTTCCTTAGGGTTCACCATCAATGAGAAGAAATCAAAGCAAACACCCTTCAGGAGGATCATTTTCTTGGGAGCACTGATGGACACAGCATCCCAAATGGCCTTCCTAGCCCCAGAAAAGCAGAGCTTCCTGCCTCTCTACTTTACCCAGATGGCTTCCAGAAGTCACATCACAGTGAGAAATCTCCTGCAAACCTTGGGGTACATGGCATCTTGCATCCTTCTAATTCCTTTGACCAGGCTTCACATGAGAAAACTTCAGTGATAGCCAAAGAACCTTTGGTGTCAGCAGTCTCAGCCTCTAGAGACCTTTCTCCCTCTGATGCCCTGTTTAAGGGCTGAGTTTCTCTGGTGGGAAGGGGTCTGTGCCAAGAACAAGGGTCTTCCATTCATTCTCCACCCTACCGGGCAGACCATCACCACCAACACCTCAGACATTGCTTGGGGTGCTCACCTAGCTGGCAGGTGCACCCAAGGCCTTTGGGATGCCCAGCATCTTCCCTTACACATAAACCAAAAGGAAATGATGGCAGTGCAAAAGGCTCTGTCATCCTTCAAACCCCATCTCAGGCCAGGGGTCCTCCTTATCAAAACAGACAACACCACTGTAATGGGGTACATCAACAAACAGTGAGGGACCCAGTCTTACCCTCTGTGCAGGCTAGCCATGAACCTCTGGCTGACAGCCTCCTCCATGGGATTACACCTAATAGCCTAATACCTACCAGGGATCAACATCACCCTAGCAGACCACTTAAGCAGAAACTTACTGGACCCCCATGAATGGCAGCTCCACAGAAAAATCTTTTTGCAAGTCACTCAGCAGTGGGGAACTCCAGAGGTGGATCTCTTTGCTTCGCACCTCAACTACCAGCTAAAAAAATTCTGTACCAGGGAGTATCACCACCTAGCATGGAAGGTGGATGCCTTGACCTTCCCCTGGAATTCCCTCTTTGTATATGCATTCCTTCCTCTGCCTCTTATTCCCATGAAGAGACCAAAGGCCATCCGTATTGCTCCAGATTGGCCCAGACAGCATTGGTACCCCTTACTGCACATTCTGACATCACAGCCACCCAGGCAGCTTCCCCTGATCTCAGACCTCTTGACTCAGGCAGGGGGGATGCTGCACCAGACTTGCAGACTCTCAAACTGCCAGCATGGCTAATACTCTAAAAGCAAACAAGGGACCCCTGTTAAGAAAACAGGTCCTAGACATTATCGCAGAGGCCAGAAGGCCCAGCACCAGAAAAGCTTACACAGGGAAATGGAAAAGATTCTGCTCTTGGAGCCAGTCCAGAGGGGGCAGTTCCTCCCAACCTTCCATCCTTCTTATCCTGGACTATCTAGCAGAATTACTCAATAGTGGCCTCTCCTCTTCTATTAAAATCCATGCCTCAGCCATTTCAGCTCATTTCAATACAGACCAGCCCATGTTCTCACATCCTTTGATTAAACAATTCCTCAGAGGGGCTTCTAATATCAGACCTCCCATAAGGCCACCCATGCCAGCCTGGGACCTGAATTATGTTTTGGAAAAACTAACCTTACCACCCTTCAAACCTGCTCCTTCAGAAGAACTGAAATACCTCTCCTGGAACACTGCTTTCCTACTAGCTATCAGCTCAGCCAGAAGGGTTTCAGAACTTCAGGCACTGATGGCCATTGAGCCATTCATCATTTTCCATACAGACAGGGTCTCCCTGAGGGCTAACCCCTACTTTATGCCTAAGGTGATATCTAATGTGACTCTCAACCAGGCCATACATCTACCCACCTTCTTCCCTAACCCTCAAAACAAGGGGGAAATAATTCTGCACTCACTACATGTGCACAGACATCTCAGATTCTTCCATACTAAACCATTCAGGAAAACAGACCAATGTCTTGTCAGCTTTGCCCCAGGGGCAGATGGGAAGCCCATTTTCAAGCAAACCATTTCCAAATGGATATCACACTGTACCCATTTCTGCTACAGATTACATGGGAAATCACCCCCCCTAAGTCTGTTCTTACCCATTCCACTAGTGCAGCCTCCACTTCCACAGCTTTCCTCAGAGGAGTTCCCACCAGGGACAACTTAAAAGCTGACACCTGGACCTCTGTCCATATCTTTACAAAGCATTACCACCTACCTCTTTTCTCTATGGCTAGGGCAGGGTTTGTCTCTGCAGTTCTGCAGGGCATACTTACCCATGCCTAGGTCTCTAACTTATCCTTCCAGCTCTCTCCTCAGCTTTGGGAATCCTCCCACAGGTGATGACTGCAACAGTAAAACATGAAGAACATAGTACAGTTGTGTATACTTACACATGTAGATGTTCGAGTGTATAAACTGTTGCAGTCCTGGTTTCCCACCCTCCTTCCCCCTTATATCCTCTTTCCTTAGGGAGACATAAGCTTCTTACGGTGGCTTTTAGCCACCAGGACCACTTTACCATACTTCCTTGGCCTTCTGACTGGTTAGGGCAAGAAAAACTGATGTAATGGCGTCGGCTGCCTTGCTTTATAGCACTGACGACCTGACATCAGTCTACAAGTGATTGCAGTCAATGCAGAAAAATATTGACTTTGGTATTCGGGCCAGCCAAGGGCTACCACAGCAGGGATAACCCACAGGTGATGACTGCAACAGTGAATACAGTCGAACATCTACATTTATGGTAAGTGTACACAACTGTACTTTACTTATAAATCATTTATAAGGCGTTTAAGGATGTAAATATGTTTGAATTCATTACAGCCAATAAAGAGTTGAAAATAGAAGTTTTAAGAGCAAAACAAAAATATAAAACTGAGTTAGAGAGTAAGATGGCTGTAAATAATCTTGGATCTGTATGGTCTAGTACGAAAACTACAGCAGGTATTGAGAAGTCAAATAATAATGGCCAAATCATCTTAGATGGTTGGGATACAAACTTTGATTTTGCCAATGCCCTTAATTCTTTTTTCAATTGTTTTGATATTTTTTATTTTAGTAATGACATCCATAATTTGCAGCAACAATTTAAAGATAGTCAATATTTAGTATAGATAAAAAAGAGGTATAAAAGGTATTTCTTTCAATAAAGTTAAGGAAAAGTGGTGGACCTGATAATCTTTGTGGTCGTAAATTAAAACTTGTACAAGATAATTAAGTTTTGTTTTTCATTATATATTTAATGGATCTTTACAGACACAGCATGCACCTAACAAGGTTGGCAAGGAGTGGAAGGTTGGAATAACGGTTAAGGTGTTTAACTTACAGGCACAAGGTTCAGGGTTTGATTCTCATGTGGGATAATTGGCTAGGCTTAAAATGGCCCACAAAGGCAATTAGCCTAGTACTAATCTACAAATTTATTTAATAAACAGGACATGCTGGAGGGATAGATTACTGTCCCAGAGACTTCACATACTCTGGAACAAGCTACCCATCTATGTCAAGCAAAGTTCCTCATT
This sequence comes from Protopterus annectens, assembly GCF_019279795.1. Lineage (NCBI taxonomy): Eukaryota > Metazoa > Chordata > Ceratodontiformes > Protopteridae > Protopterus > Protopterus annectens. The sequence continues at coordinate 698,557,536 of NC_056748.1, forward strand.
AGCAATCTTTAAGAAGAATCTTGATGAGTGGATGGGAAATAGGAAATACACCCCGGGGATCACTTCTGTGGCTCTGCTCAACAGAAAAAGTCTGCTTTCTAAAAAGATATTGCTGTTCAATACCTTTTCATTTCTATCTATAGAAAGATGCATATCTAGAAAGTCAATTTCATTTGCTCTCCATTGACAAGTGAACTTGAAAAATGTGGTTGTATTGTTCAAAAATTCTACAAAGTCAGCAGCTTCATTTTCATTTCCTAACCATAAAATTAAAATGTCATCCAGGAACAGATTGTATAATTATACTTTGCTCATGTAGGGAGACTCAAAAACATATTTTTCTCCCATTCTAATAGAACAAGATTGGCAAAAACAGGGCTTACATGAGAATTGACTACTTCCTTTCAGATGCTTTATTTCAGGCTATTATTAACCCAAGTGATTTCAAATTTTTGACAGTGGAGAAACCTGTGACACCTCAGATCTTTGGTATTTCAAAGATCCATAAAGACCCACAAAATCCACTATTCAGGCCAATTGTAGCAGCAAGGAGGTCAAAAACTGAACCCCTTGCAGCATGGGTTGACAAATGGGTAAGTCCAATTGTAAGAGAAGCAGTTCATATTCTCAAAGACTCTTGGCATTGTATGCAGAGATTAAGATCAGGTAGGGATGACCAAGTTTATTCATTTTTAACAATAGACATAGTGAATTTAATTTCCTTGTTGATACAAAGGAGATGGTTCTCAAAAACAATTTTTTGAGTTTTGAACGTGAACTATTTCATCAAATTGCAGGTGTGGCAATGGGGGCCACGTGTGGCCCCATTTTTGCCAATCTTGTAATAGTAGGAAAGTAGGGTACAAGCCGCAAATATCTAAATGTGGTATCTGTAGATACTGCAAATGTATTAATGATGGTCCCTATGTTTCTGTTAGTAGCTACAACTATTCCCTCAAATGTCCCGGGAGATGTAACTGTAACACCTCTATGATTGGTTACTTGGCAACTTGTAAAGTATGTTCGGGATTCTACGTAGGAAAAACAGTACGTAGGTTGAGGGTAAGTAAACATCTGAGGTCAATTAAGAACAAAGATATACATAATGCTTTGTTTCTTCACAGTACAAAATGTAACAAATTTAAGATATTTATTTTCTTTGTGATTGACAAAATCTTTCCAAATGAAAGAGGTGGTGATGACAGGCTTGAAGTGGAAGCTAGGAAGGTGAAATGGCAGATTAAATTAAATTCTACTGTCTCACTGGGTTTGAATGACAGTATTTCTCTAGATGCAATTTTGAAACAAAGCGCTATGGAGGTCTAGATGGTATACAAATTAACATTTCACTATTTTAAAAACAAATTCAGGCAATTTAACATGTAGTTATATTACTTTGATCTATAATGTGTTTGCAATGAGTATTCAGAAAAAGTTTATATCCTTTTTTGGATTGTTATTTTTTAGTTCAAGTTTTAATAGTTTGAATTATTCAATTATGTAAGAGATGGAACCTTATTGGTTGCTGAATATGACATCAATGTATAAAAGCCAGTGTTTTAATTGCTTACAAATGACTCTGAAGAAGCCTATATTGGTGAAACCGTTTAATCATTTGGATTTTATGTGACATTAAACTGTGATTTGTTTTTCCTCTGCTGCTGATGATTTTTTATTTTATCGTTATTTGAATTTTGAGGAAAACTGTGAAGCTGTTTGTAGAAAAGGACATCAAAGATTGTTTTGTTTGAGGAAATTGTCTCAAATACAAAAGATAAAAAATGGTGACCTTATTTTACCGTATTTTCATTGAATCAATTATATCATTTTCTTTGGTAGCATTATATTGATTTTTGTCTATGAAAACAAGAATTCATTGAATCAGATTGTGAAATGGTCTAGTAAGTTGATTGTAGAACAAAACAATTGAACTGTAAGTCTATATTCTAGAAGATTGAAAAAATAATTGGTTCAATTTTGAAGGATATTTTACATCCATTATATGTTGAATTTCAACTTCTGTCATCTGGAAGAAGGTATTTGTTCCCAATGTGTAAAACAAAATGGTATAAGAACTGTTTTATTCCAGTAGCTATTGCTCAAATCAATAACAAATGTGTTCAGTTTAAAGAATTTTCATTTGTAACATGTTGAAATCCCTGCTTTTTTGCTTGATTAAAAATATATGTTTTGAAATGCAAAGTAGATGGGTATAATGATGGCACTGTAAATTAGTAAAGATGTGCAATACAGGATGTGTAGATGTGCAATATAGGATGCAAACTTCTTGTCTTTGAAAGTGTTGTCTTTAAAATTGTTTTTTAAATGCTTTTATTAAATTAATGCATGCTTTGTGACCAACTCTAACTCTGTAACTGTAAACTTAATTTACCTAAGGATACAAATAAAGGAACTGAAGTGAACTTAAGTAGTATAATACAGTAGTCATCATTTTTTTCAGTCCATCTGGATACTTGGGAATTATATGCATATTAAAAAACACATTTGCCAGTATTTCATTTTCAATAAATCAGTAAGTTGTAAAAGCAGGATGTTTTTAATGAGGCCTACAGTAAACATTAAGAAGCACTTTCACTACAGAGCTGCTTGGTCAGTTTTTCTAACTGGATAGGAGGGTGCATTCTGTGGAATGATAGTGAGCCCATCAAAATGAAAAATAAAAAAATAAACATGAAAAGGCAAAAAAAAAAAAAAAAAACCCACCAAAAACCAAATACTTAAGACCAAAACATTATATTAGAAATGGTCTCTCTAGGTTTACCAAAATGGTGGGCTAACACTGTATACTGTATCTGGATTGTGTTTGCCATGTCCACAAATGTACCTATGTAGCTATTTAATACTTGAGAGCCAAGCTGTGATGATGGTTAATAAAGAGCTTTTCAATATTGTAGGTGCCCGGTGCCAAGACTGAAGTGGGAGGGTTACTGGGCCAGAGAGACTACCTTGGGGAAGGGGAATAAAAAGTAGGACCAGAGACAGGTGGTGGTTAAATGTTGTGGACAAGTATGGGTTCAAAATAAATAATATAAAACCAAATAAAATATAGTATATAGGAGGTGGGGTATTTTGTCCTAGAAACAGTTATTAACTGTATCAAGGGATTCACGCCAGTATTAACTAAGTTGAATTAATAATAATCATAAAGAGAAAAGACAAAAGAAGCAGTATGAATTGAGATGATCAAAAGTTGAAAATTAGGGGTTAAAAGATTGATTCACTATTTTCTTACCTTTTGAGTCCACAAATACATGAGGTCCTGGGAAACAGAATGACAATTGAACATTAAGCATATTATCCATTTAGTCCATATTAACCTAAATACCTGGGGAACTTAGGGATCCAGAAATGGGTTATAGTTCAATAGTATAAATGATGGTCTAGTTTTCTTAGATTTAGTATGCAGTTAATATACACTGTTGTGTTTAGGCCAGGACGTTTGTTGACTTGGAGCCTGATTTGCCATTCAAGTTCCATTTTTTTCTAGTCTGTCATTCTTTTTGCCTTCATATGGATCTCTAATTAGCTGTTCAATGATGAGGAAGGAAAACTTGTTGTGGTCCGGCTTATCCTTGGTGTGCTTCACTAAAGCGCTATTGGTTAAGTCCTCTCTGATGTCTGTGTAATGCCTTGCAATCTGAGTTTTAAGTTTATTGGTATTTTTTCCAATGTAAAAAGCCTGGCATTTATGGCACTGTGCTCTATAGACCACAAATTCAGTGTTGCAGTTTCCATAGGAGTTACATCTGTAGATTATTTTAAGTGCAGTAAAAACATCTTTGCCACTCATATATTAGCAATACTTACAATAAGGTGGACCACAAGGGAAGGTGCTTCGTGGAAGCTCCAGGGTTATTGGGTTGCAATTATATTCAACAAAGTCCCGAATGTTCCTGTTCCTTCTGATGGTAAACCTAGGTTTAGGTGGAAGTATGTTGCTGAGTGTGTTATTGTCTTGGATAATATTCCAGTTCTCAGTGATGGTTTCCTTGGTCTCTTGAAAGTCCATAGAATACGTCATAATCATACTGATGTTGTGTTTGTCCCTGTCACTGCTGTTTTTCCTGAGATGCCTGTGGGGTCCTGGGGCATGGAAGTTGATGTTATCGGGAAAGTTTGGATCCATACTTTTGCTGAAAATAATTGGGTCTAGTATTCCTTTTATGAGTTTTGAGCTATATCCACTGATGACAAAGTCCTTTTCTAAGTCTATGATTTTCCTGGTAAAGTCAACCTGTTCTTTAGAGACCCACGCCATCCTCAAGCCTTGGTATCTGATGATGTTCATTTTAGTCTTGAAGGCATGTGTGATGAAAGGTGATATGGACAGCACAGCTAGCTGGAATTTTGTAAATAATTATATATCATTGGTGAATATCGAAATGATTTATATAAGATGCTTGTGTTACAACTGTAGTACAACTGAACAACATGTGTACATCAAACTGGTTTGTAGAGACATTTGTGTTGAAATGATATTTTATAAAGTGTGTTTGAAATGCATCCACAGTTTGTCCTACTGGAAGAGAACAGAAATGTACATGCACTATTGTAGCTGATTAAACTAATCTGTTTTAACAGGGGAAACTGGAGGCTTAACTTCAGCCCATCAAACTTTAGAAAAATATCTGAAATTAAATTACTTTATGGGCTAGGCCATAAAAGATGGTATCTTTCAGTTTTCAATGCAGCTAGAGACACAGAGTCTGCACTAGGGAGCTTTCTGTATTGTCTTTAGGATGAACTAATTACTAATCTCGAAAGCATGAAGGAATACAATTGTTTTAGGACTTCCAGCATCTGCCAAAGATCTAAGCAAAAAGCCTTTGTCTGTATATTTTTACAGGTAGATGCTAAATGCTACCAGCTCCCATCAATGGTTGTTTTGACCAGGGAACTAGTAATCAGATGACAAGAAGGAATGTCATTCTGCAAGCTATCCCAGCAGTAATATTTAAAATATTATTTTAAATCTCCCAGTGAGATAGAGCATTCTGCATTCTGTCTCAGACCTGACAACAAGAAGACCCATTCACCACATCTGCCTTGCTCTATTAGTAAGTTCTTAGGTTATAATACAATTCTCTTAGATTCAGTCAGGAATATAGTGAAGCTTAATTTAGATATTTTTCTTTATTTATTTGCAACTGTCTTGCAATGTTGTTTTAATTATTTCCTGTGGTTTTGAACTCTAATGTCACTGTGAATATATATTTAATACACAAGCATCATATAAATCATTTCAATATTTACCAGTGATATATAATTATTTACAAAATTCAGGTCTCCTTTTGTCATAGCATGCATGCTATTCTGGTGCAGAAGTAGGTCGACTCTGGTGGGTTTGTAGTATAAATTGTTGGTAAGTTTGTTGTTGGCAGAAGATTTGTTGACCTGAACATCAAGGAACTATACCGTTTCTTTATTGTGGTTAGTGATGAATTTGAGGAATGGGGTAGATTTGTTGATATTTTGTAGGAACTCACCAACTTGGGTCTTGTTTCCATTCCAAATGATGAAAATGTCATCAATGAACCTCAAGTAGCATATCATTCTTTGGAAATGTGGAGATTTGTAGATGTAGTCTTTTTCCTATTTCCCTAATGTGATATTTGTGAGTGTCGGGGCCATGGCCACACCCATGGCTATGCCATAGGTCTGCCTGAAATAAGTGTCTCTGAATTTGAACTAGTTGTTTTCCAGAAGAAGCCTTTGTAATCTGCTAAGGATCTCAGTTTCCTCTGGGGATTGTCCAAAAGGCCTTGGTATGCTTCAAATAACTGCTGTTATATAGTACTTGTGGGGCAAAAGAGTGCAAGTAGCTTCTGCAAGATTATGCTCAACAAGGTTTTAAGGTTGAAAGTAATTCTGTTACAAATATGTAACATAAATAAGGTATAAAATTAAGCTTGCTTAAATGCAGAAACAGAGTTTAGTAATATGTGATCAGCATCCATACTAAATGACTGTGGCTTAAAAAATTAGGAACCTGCTTATGAGTGTATTACACACACACACATCAAGAAAGCTGACTTCTTACAGACTTGGCAAGAATGTAAAAAAAACAGGATATATCAGAAAAAAACTAATCTTCTTTCTTCAAAGAATGGACAACAGGACATGTTTTTATCCACAAGGCGTTTCCTTGAAAATATGATTTTCTAAGAATGTTTAAAACTATGCTTTTCTAAGAAAGTTTATCCACAAGGCGTTTCCTTAAAAATATGCTTTTCTGCACTTATCAGCATTTGCACAAGAACAGATGTGTCAGCATTTGCGTCATCAAGGCAGTATCTTTCCAAAACCAATAGGGAGTGTTTAACTAAAAATGTATATAAAGTCTGTATTAAATACAGTTATGTTGGAGGTATGGTAGGAACATATCACTTCCGAGGTAAATGTTATATCTCTCACATCATCCATGTTAAAGAAGTAAAGTAGAACTGTACCTAAAACTGCAACGTTAGTCTGTGTGGTTTGTTATAAAAGTAATTTGTTACTGCTCTGAGTTTGGTGCTGCAAAGTATATTCTCTCATCAGTGTATAAGCTGCATGTTTCTGTATGAAACAGACTGTGAATGCAACTATAACCAGACTTTGATTTCAGCAAAACCCAGCCAGCAAGACTGAGTGTCTTAAGAAGTCTTCGGAGCCATCACAGTAAGAATCAGAGTAACAGCACAGTGCTTTAGCACCATAAAATAATTTTTTTCAATGGCGAGCCAGCCCGGAATCCATCACAGTAAGCAGCACCATAGTAACTACAATAACAAAAATTAAGCACAGTGTTTAGCACCATGCTTTAGCACAATGAAAATTAATTTTTCAGCTTTTACATCTATGGTGATGTGGATCTCATTGCTAGTCAAAGGAATGTCCTTGATTTTCTTTAGGAAGTCTGAGGTGTCAAGGATAAATTATCTATTTTTCTCTGCTAAAGGCTTGATTTGCACTTCTAGGTATATGGAGATGGGCTTGATGATAGTTCTTCACTCACAATGGCTAGTCTGTAGAGGGATCTTGAATGTTTTTATGGTGTTTCAGGATACCAAAGAAACAGGGGAGCCTTCGGTGGGAGACTTGGAGGAATTCAAATAAATTGTTACACATTAGTCCTTCATTGCCGAGATAAATGAGTTCCATGGTATTTTTCTCATATGCTGTCCTAATAACACCAATATTGCATTCTTCATAGAATTTTCCATTTGTAAGCATGAATAAAATCTTCACATTGTAAGAGGTGTTGTCAGTGATAAGGATGCCACCTCCCTTGTCCACCTTCATCATTCTTCTGGTTGGGTCTCTGTTTAAGTTTTTAAGAGCTGAGAGTTTGTTAGGTTTAATGTTATAGAATTTCTTCTTGGGGGTTCTTTTAGTATCTTATGGATATCAGCTTCACATTTGTTTTCAAATGTCATGACTGTGGAGTTTGGTGGAGAACAAAAGCTGCTGTTTCTTCCCTATTTTTATTGGATCTCCATTTCTGTGGGGTTCTGGTTATGTGTTTCTTTAGCATGAAAAAAAAGATTTTCAGGTTGAGCCTCCGTGTGAACAGCTTTAAGTCGATGATTGTCTGAGTTAAGTTGCTTCTTTGCTGAGGGATAAAAGTGAGGCCTTTTTCTTATACTGCCTCCTCACTTTTGGTGAGTGGTTTCTTAGAATGATTCCAAACTCTAGTTATTCCTATGGATTTGTTTTGTTCCTTCAGCCTTGGTAATTGAGAAGTCTGATGGGTGGTTTCCATAAATATTTCAGATCTCTTTTTCCCTGCCATGTCTGATCTTTCTGTTGATGCTTGCTTATCAGAGAATTGTCAGTCTGGATTGCCATTTCTCCTTGGAATGGTGTAGTTGTAGAGCTGGGCCCAAGTGGTTTGCTATGGTCCAGTATTACCCACGTCATTTTACACACATTTGGCTCATGGGTCCAGGGTCCAGTTTCGGTCAGATGTGGCCCACTTGAAAAACCTGTGGTCTTGCATCAGTATTCAGAGGAGTGGAATAATCCAAAAAAAAGGAAGGCTTAAAGATAGGTCAGGAGGGGTAACTTTGATTGAATTTCTGGTGTTTTCATAACATCTTCTAATGTAGTGGTCCCTTTTCTGTGTGTGGTTGTGGTCCCTGGTATGATCCATGTCTTGATCTTCAATAAGGTCTCTTTTTATTTTCTGAATTTTCTTAATTCTGAGTTTGTTTTCAAAGTTATTGATGTTTTATCTCCATGGTATGAAATTGGGAGTCTTTATCTTCTAGTGTGTTGCATGCTACTTCTTGTTTAATAAGGTTGGCCTTGGTCAAAGAATGTTGGTCCTTATTGTGTGAGAGTAGTAACCTCACTAATCTTAGTCCAGTGTCCCTGAGGTTATCATTCCATTTTTCAATTAGATCATCATCAACATCAGAGTCTATTTTGAATTTTCAATCCTTTGGGTACTCATTTTTCCAGGTAATAATTTATTTTTTTATAACAAAAAATTCTACAGATGTAAATCCTATGGAATCTGCAACACCGAATCTGTGGTCTATAGAGCACAGTGCCATAAATGCCAGGATTTTTACATTTGCAAACCTATCAATAAACTTAAACTAAGATTGCAAGTCATTACATGGACATCAGACAGGCGTCACCCAATAGTGCTTTAGCAAAGCACATGAAGGATAAGCTGAGCCAAACAAGCTTTCCTTCCTCATCATCGAACAACTAACTAGAGATCCATATGAAGGTAAAACAGGTAACAGACTAGAAAACATGAAACTTGAATGGCAAATCAGGCTCTAGGCCAACAAATATCCTGGCCTAAACATAACAGTGTCTATTAACTGCATATTAAATCTTAGAAAACTGGATCATTTATACTGTTGAACTATAACACATTTCTGGATCCTTAAGTTCCCCAGGTCTTTAGGTCAATATGGACTCAATGGGTAATACGCTTAACATTCAATTGTTATTCTGTTTCCCACGACCTCAGGTATTTATGGACTCAAAAAGTAGTAAAGTAGTGATTCAGTCTTTTAATTTCCTCATTTTCAGCTTTTGATAATCACACTTTATACTGTTTCTTTTGTCATTTCTCATTATTATTATTATTATTATTATAACCGGGAAAAGCCGAAAGACACAACAACAACAACATTATTATTATTATTGCTGCTGTTAATTCAGCTTAGTTAATACAGGCATGAATCTCCTGAAACAGTTAATGAACTGTTTGCAGGACAAGACACCCCATCTCCTGTATACTACATTTTATTTGGTTTTATATTATTTGGTTCTGTACCCATGCCTGGCCACAACATTTAACCACCAACTATCTCTGGACCTACTTTTTATTCCCCCTCCCCTAAGTAGTCTCTCTGGCCCAATAATGCTCCCTCTTCAATCTCAGCACTGGGCAACTTAAATATCAAGAAGCTCTTTATTTAAATGCTGTCACAGCTTGATTCTCAGGTCTTTGAACAGCTACATAGGTACATTTGAGTACATGGCAAACACAACCCAGATATAGCGTTAGACTGCCATTTTGGTAAACCTAGAGAGACCACTTCCAATATAATGTTTTGATCTTAAGTATTTTGTTTTTGGTGTTTTTTTTTGCCTTTTCATGTTTATTTTTTATTTTACCTTTTGATGGGTTCGCTATCATTTCATGGAATGCACCCTCCTATCCAGATCTGATGAAGCAGCTCTGTAGCAAAAGTGCTTTTTAATGTTTACTGTAGGCCTCATTAAAAACATGCTGCTTTTGCAACTTAATGATTTATTGAAAATTAAATATTGGCAAATGTGTTTTTAATATGCATATAATTCCCAAATATCCAAATGGACTGAAAAAATGATGACTAGTATATTATAGTGCTTAAGTCTTATAAATGTTTTATAAGCAACAATAATAACACATTCTACTAGATTTATTAAGTGTAATAAAACAAACATTATTTTCTTTGTTATTTTAGTGTTTTGTACAGGAGTTTGGTAATTAGGGCTCCCTACACAGAAAACAAACTTTTAGCAAAATGTCAGAGTCTATTTGAAGTATCAAAGGGCAGTCCTAAATTCCCAAAGGGTACACCCCCTGGCCCCTTCCATAATTGAAGCACACCCCAGAGACGTAGTTACGACTACTGTCCACCTTACATTGTTCATGATAAATTACAGTTCAGTTAAACACTGTCTCGGAAAGTGCTCATCTGCCTAACTGCACTAAATTGTCTCCAGGCTTCTTTCTTTCTTGATGAAAGCTAACCTGCTGGAAAATTCTCTAGCAAGTAACTTTGCTCCCTAGCTGCAGGACAAGAAAAATACCTTTGCTTCACCATGGAGACTAATGTGACAGTACTAACTAGAACTGCACAAAAGAAACTGGTTCTGCAGCGATACTTCTAATCTGAGACATGACTGGCTCCCATGGCTCTTACAAGTAAAAGTAGGATTTTTAGCTTTACTTTTTGATTGTTACCTCATCTGCCCACAAGCAACGAGGTTGCCAGCACATTTGTTATTAACACCCTTATGAGAGCATGGTATTTTGGCTTATTATAGATCTTTTTAATGTGGAATTATTCATGTGACTTTTACTTCTGTGGAGATTGCTTATTATTGACTGATACTGATGGATTGCAATAACTATTGTTTGAGTAGCTTTTTATTGTTGAAATGATCTGGAATGGGCAGTTTTGTCATTACTGGTTTGTATGTTTTGTTTCCGTGCTTATTGAAAACATTTTAGAATTACAAATTTAAAACATATTTTAACAAGTGGTGCTGTGTTCTACAAGAAATATAATTTAATATGATCTTAACACATGCATGTATGCAAGTATGGTCTTAAAAATGTGTGCAAGGGGCTTATGGTTTAAAAAACCCAAAGGTAAACTTACCACTGGCCCGAAGCATTTTCTTTGAATGTGGGTTTCAATGTCATTTCAATGAATGTGAGTTTCAAGGGCAGATAAGTTTACTATTAATGCCATGTCCGTTTTCATTGTGAGATTTTATTGTTTTGTATAGCAAATATCTATCAGTGTTTATGCTATAAAATTTGAAATAAAAAATTAAATCCAAATATCATTAATCATTTTGGAAGTAAAGAACAAATCGTATGCATACTGACAGCTTTTAATAGTGTTTATGGTACCGGTGGAGAAATAGCTAAGTAATGGGACATTAGAATGGCTGCATGGTGGGGGAGATGCTGCAGGGGTGTTGTGTGTATGTGGAAGGGCCCTAATCCATTACCCTGCCTAGGACCCCATTTGACCATGATCCAGCTCAGGGTTATGGAGTAAACAAGGCCCTCGGCAACTAATTCCAGATATTCATGTGGAAGGCTGTCTGCAACCAGGGTTGTGGTTTTTACTTTGAGGAGGTGCTTTTTTACTGATATAGAAGGTACATTTTTTAGCGAGAAATAGGTGAGTGAGAAGTTGTTTCTAGCAATGATTTTGAATTGGATACAGTGCTGGTTTTTAGTATCGAGGTGATGTATTTTTTAGCTCGGCGGATCCTGTTTGGACGTCCTACAGACTACTACAGCATCAGAAACGAGAAGGAGAGACTTTTTGCTGATTCTAAGTATCTTTTTGGCTTTTTCTCGACTGTATTTGCTTATTGCACTTCAAAAGCTGTTTATACGGCGGTTCTATTGTATTTCCGCTGCACTTTACTGTTAAATTGTTTTGCTGTGTGTGAACTTTGATTTTTAGCTTAAAGTTAATAATTTAAACTGCATTTACTACTGTAGGCATCACACTCAAGTGTGACTGCCTTTTCTGGGTATAATTACTGTTAAACTGCTTTTTTCTGCTTAATTTCTCAACCCCCCCCCAAAAAAACAAAAAAAATCATCTGTTTTGCTCGTTTCCCGCCTTTTCATATACTAAAATAGTCTGGATCCCAGATTTGCTGGTTTCAGGACATTAGTTTGTGTTTCTCAGTTGTCCAGACCTTGTTGTGGTAGTGGGAAGTCTTTTTACGTATCAGTGAGAGTGGTAAGCATTGAGCAGCCTATCTGTCGCAAGAGGAGTGGTTTCCAGCTCTGAAATTTAACCTTATTGGCCATTTTATTCTGATTTCTATCCCTTTTAACTTTCTGAGTTAAAAACCCATGTTTGCGTGGGTATGTGCTTGTTTTAGCTCAGCGGTCCTGTTTGGGTATCCTCCAGACTACTACAGTACCAGAAATGAGAAGGAGAGACTTTTTGCTGATTCTAAGTATCTTTTTGGCTTTTTTCTCGACTGTTTTTGCTTATTGCACTTCAAAAGCTGTTTATACGGTGGTTCTATTGATATTTCCACTGCACTTTACTGTTAAATTGTTTTACTGTGTGCGAACTTTGATTTTCAGCTTAAAGTTAATAATTTAAACTGCATTTACTACTGTAGGCACCACACTCAAGTGTGACTGCCTTTTCTGGGTATAATTACTGTTAAATTGCTTTTTTCTGCTTATTTTCTCAAAAAAAACCCCCCAAAAACCAAAAAAAATTATCTGTTTTGCTCGTTTCCCACCTTTTCCTATACTAGAATAGTCTTAATCCCAGATTTGCTGATTTCAGGACTTTAGTTTGTGTTTCTCAGTTGTCCAGACCTTGTTGTGGTAGTGGGAAGTCTTTTTGCATATCAGTGAGAGTGGTAAGCATTGAGCAGCCTATCTGTCGCAAAGGAATGATTTCCAGCTCTGAAATTGAACCTTATTGGCCATTTTGGTGTGATTTCTATCCCTTTCAACTTTCTGAGTTAAAAACCTGTATTTACTTGGGTTTGTGCTTGTTTTAGCTCGGCGGATCCTGTTTGGGCGTCATGCAGACTACTACAGCACCAGAAATGAGAAGGAGAGACTTTCTGCTGACTCTAAGTATCTTCTTGGCTTTTTCTCAACTGTTTTTGCTTATCGCACTTCAACCCATTTATACGATGGTTCTGTTGATATTTCTGCTGTATTTTACTGTTAAATCGTTTTATTGTGTGTGCACTTTGATTTTCAACTTAAAGTTAATAATTTAAACTGCATTTACTACTGTAGGAGTCACACTCAAGTGCGACCACCTTTTCTGTGCATAACTACTGTTAAATTGCTTTTTTCTGCTTAATTTCTCAAAAAAAAACCCAAATAAATACTATCTGTTTTGCTCATTTCCCACTTTTTCCTATACTAGAATAGTCTGGATCCTAGATTTGCTGGTTTCAGGACTTTAGTTTGTGTTTCTGGGTTGTCCAGACCTTGTTGTGGAGGTGGGAAGTCTGGGTCCAGGCACCTAGGCGGTGCGACACCCACCTGTGAGACAGCTGGATGTGGACACATGGCAGGATGACATTTTAACTGCAGTGACAAAGGACTGTGGACAATTCACTGTCAAAATTGAGGGAACCCCTACACCCTAACCACAGGTGGCATATACAAACCACCACAGTGATACACTGTGCACCCCCTTAGAAGCCACCATGTGCAATTGTTAGTGGAAAATTCCGCTGGGATAGCATGCCACGTGGGCATGAAAGTGGTACCATGGAACCTGTGTGCTATGGGCAAAGCCTTTATTAATTGAATATGCAATGTGATGTGTGTTGTGCTTGGTGCATACGAAACCCAGACAGCATCATAATTTGTAGAAATGTGCCACAGCACGGAGGAAATCCTGCACATTAGTGTAGTCACACTTATGTTGTAAGATGTGCTTTAGGCGACGCTCCCTTACTACAATAGCCTTCTTACGTGGTGTTACAGGCATCCCCCTCAGAAGAGATTCACGTCGAGTATCCGTCAGGTTCTGCTCCTGCTGCAGAACACACAGAAGGTCAGCTAGCTGTACAGTAGGGCGACCCAGTAATACCTTCAGCCGACGATGCCATGCCTCCACCTGGTTGTTAGTACGTGGGAAGTCCATCTCAGAGACATCGGACACATTCCAGAACCGCAGAGGGTATGACGATGGCATTCGTGTCTGTACTGAACAGCGGGATGCATACTTGCGTGGTCGGCCTCGGACATAATGATGGTCTAGAAATACACCAATCGGCTGGGCACATTCTGGTAAGGAAGCCACAATGTCCAGAAATGCAGGGACAACATCATCCAAAGGTAGGAATGCCAACGCTATCAGCTTGCGAATGGCAATGGAGAAAGCAGTGTCCGTGCCATAGAGGGCGACAAGGTGGTGATGCTGGATCTGTCACCAGATGATCTGTGCAAAATGGAATAGGCATCCCTTCAGAATACTCCTAGGGAATGCTTTCCGGCTGGCACGAATTGCTGCCTTCTCAAAGTCAGTCATAATATACTGTGGTGACAAAGTGCAGCCCTGGTCAGTTGCCATACCCTGAGCACGTCCCACAAAGTGGTGTATGCAGACTCCGACTTCCGTGTCATGAGACAGTACACCAGGGGTACGACCCTCATTGAGGTGGGGGTGCCAATACAGCCATGTAATGTATATAGCTGGCGACAGATATCAGCCTGTGTGGGAAATGTGCCATCACCAAGAACAAAGTCGGACCTGCACAGGTCAGTCAGGTTCTGTGTTGTAGTAAGTACTACCAAGGAAGCAGTACCATCCATATCCGACCTTCTACGAAGGATGAAGCTGCCACTACGGAGTGGATACTGGCTGGCATCAATATCTGCAAGGGTTGCTGGAGGTGTAGCCATGGATGCCCGTGCCTGCTGCCGTACCCTGGTGATGCTTCTTCGAAGGGTTGCATGACAAGGCATCTCCTGCAGTACATTGTCATCTGCTGTGCCTAGCACACTCTGCATTACCAAGCTCGGCAATTCATTACCGGTTACCGCCCTCTGCCGCAGTTCTGCTCGCAATGTAGCCACTTGTGCCATTGTTGCATCTGGGCCGTGCTGGTGTGGCAGTGATTTCAGCAATTCCTCACCCTCTTCCTGGCGAACAGTGATGGCACGTCCTCTGCATGCCTTCGCTCTCCGCTCACTACATGCCCAGTACCGTTTTGGTGGTGTCTCACGTTCCAAATGGTAGAGGTACCCCTCCACCACCAGCATGGGTTTGCCACATTGGCTGGGCACTGTGCTGTATCTGTTGCCAATCAGACCAGGGCTATACAGATACATACATTCCAGCATGGTTGCAGCACTTGTAGATGGTCTCTCAGAATCCATCACAGCCGGTGGAGCTTGGTATGGGATGAACTTGGAGAAAGTCCCTTCCAGACAGTAGGCCACTCGGTTTACACCTCCTTGTCTTATACCGTGTGTAGTAACTCTGTCTGTCACAGTGGCCCTGTACAGCTTTGTGCACTCCAACTGTCTCTGACCGCCTCTTCACTATGGTTGCACTGTCTGCAGTTAACACATCCCTGGGGTTGCCGTATGCTTGTACTCTGTTTAGAGTCCATGATGCCTGATTGAGCACAGGTTCTGTGTGTACTGTGCCAGCCCCCTTTAACTCCCAGTTGTTGCTGCCAGCCAATCACGGTATAGGGCTTGGTGTCTGCTTAAGTGGCAGATGTTACTTAGGGAGGTACCTCTGTCTTGCACCCTTGTCTTCCTACATGGGGCTGGGTACTTGTCTATACTCCTGTAACAGGGACAACATGATGTGTTTAGCAGAAGCTGCATGTCGTACTCTACTGTGGAGTCGGAGATGAGTTACAGCTACTATATCTCCTGCTACTGGGTTAGTATGTCATGCTTTACCAGGTTGGCATGTTCACACTTACAACTGCACTCAGGGGCTCTAGCAGGGTAGGTACTGTTTGTTGCAGGCATGCCTGTTATTTGGGCTTGTCCTATACTACAGACCCCCTGCTGTGACATGCTTACTACTAGTACACAAACAGGTGTTTCCCTAGGTTATAGTGTGTGTGGTCTATTGACCCTGACACTGCTTTGTCTGTACCTTTAAGGGTTTAGCCTGACACATGACCTGCTATTCTATGCAGCATTTCTCGGGTAAAGTGTGCTGTGCATTGCTCTACGTGATGGGGACTTTACTTCCTGCTTCTCGGGGACTGTTTGCTGTGTTTGCGTGGACAACTGGGGCTGTGAGGGTAAGTAATGGTTTAATAACTGCTTATGCAACTGTTTTGGAGCACTACCGTTGTGCTGTTTATCGCACCGATCAGCGTGTGTTTGCCGGCCGTTTACGCTATGTGTTGACGGCCTGCGTGTTTGCCTTAGGGGCCGTCTGCTTTTGTGTGTTTTCCCACCGCCGCATCTTTCCGCCTCGTATCTACCTTTCGGCAGCACCGCTCTACGGTTTAGCGGTGCTGCGGCCTTCTGGTTTCGGCGATGTAGCTCGCGGGCATTTGTCTCGCGATCTACACGCCGGAACCCGGGAAGTCTTTTTGCATATCAGTGAGAGTGGTAAGCATTGAGCAGCCTATCTGTCGCAAGAGGAGTGGTGTCCAGCTCTGAAACTGAACCTTATTGGCCGTGTTGTTCTGATTTCTATCCCTGTCAACTTTCTGAGTTAAAACCCCCTGTTTGCGTGGGTATGTGCTTGTTTTAGCTCGGCGGATCCTGTTTGGGCATCCTCCAGACTACTACAGCACCAGAAATGAGAAGGAGAAACTTTTTGCTGATTCTAAGTATCTTTTTGGCTTTTTCTCGACTGTATTTGCTTATTGCACTTCAAAAGCTGTTTATACGGTGGTTCTGTTGATATTTCTGCTGCATTTTACTGTTAAATTGTTTTACTTTGTGTGAACTTTGATTTTCAGCTTAATGTTAATAATTTAAACTGCATTTACTACTGTAGGCACCACACTCAAGTGTGACTGCCTTTTCTGGGTATAATTACTGTTAAATTAAAACCAAAACAAAATTATCTGTTTTGCTCGTTTCCCACCTTTTCCTATACTAGAATAGTCTCAATCCCAGATTTGCTGGTTTCAGGACTTTAGTTTGTGTTTCTCAGTTGTCCAGACCTTGTTGTGGTAGTGGGAAGTCTTTTTGCGTATCAGTGAAAGTGGTAAGCATTGAGCAGCCTATCTGTCCAAGAGGAGTGGTTTCCAGCTCTTAAATTGAAACTTATTGGCAGTTTTGGGCTGATTTCTATCCCTTTCAACTTTCTGAGTTAAAAACCTTTGTTTGCACGGGTTTGTGAGAGATTGCACATTGGGCAGCGCCGCTTAGCTAGGGTTAAACTATTCCCGGTGCCATAAGGTCTGCTCTTCAGTTTTTCCCTTAGAACTAGCCAGTTTCTTAGTTTTAGCACTTGAATTTGCTTCCTCGTGCTCAGCACTTGTTCAGAACTTGTAGTAAGCACTAAGTAAGCTACAAATTACTACAGCACTCAACCTTCCTCATTACCTAGAGGAAAACTGTTTTAGTTCTTACTTTCCTCACTTGCCTAGAGGAAAAACAGCTCCTGTACTTACTTTCCTCACTTGTCTAGAAGTAAATAGTTTTTTATTCAGGCGTGTCCAAGGGTCAGCCCCAGTGCTCCCTCCTGTCTACCTGATGAATAAGGGCATCTTGGGGCAATGTAGCAATTGCCTCATGTACACAGACAACCCTCACCTCCTACCACCCAACACTACAACCTGTGAGAGATGCACTTATCTAGTCGAACTGTAGGCAAAGCTCTCTCCAACCAAGACTGAACTTGATAGTCAAGAGGAGAAGGTAAACACTTGCACCACACCGCACTCATCACATAGTTCCACTAAACCTACACCACCAAAAACCACACATAGAAACACAAAAACATTTGTGGAGGCTCTCAATAATTATCTGCCCAAGCAACAGAGACTTCCAAAGCAGAAACTCAAGCAACCTCCACCCCCCCAATACAACCCAAATGACACATAACCCACAGATTCAGTGTGCCACTCAACCACAGCCCATAAGGCAGAAGAATGTACCCAACACACTAGTCATAGGTGACTCTATAGTCAGACACACTGATGTCCCACTCACCAGGCTAAACAAGGAGAAGGTTACTGTCAGCTGCCTGTCAGGTGCCAGGATCCGCCACATAACCCACGCACTCAGGTCACTCCACAAGAAGTATAAATATGACTCTGTCATTGTCCATGTTGGTGTGAACAACCTGAGACATACCTCCCTGGACAACATGAAAAGAGACATGGAAGAGCTCTCCGATCTTGTAGCCCAGCCAGGTATGACCCTAGCCCTGAGTAGCATCCTGCCATCTCCTAGAATGATACCACAGTACAAGGACAAAATGATTGACTTCAACAATTGGCTAAGCTTCTGGTGTCATTCTAAGGGGATCCAGTATCTGTCTGCCTGGGACGACATGATCAACAGACCACGATGCTTTGCCAGAGATGGCCTGCACCTCTCGTCCCTGGGATTTCGGATACTGTCTCTTGCCACCCCTATAGTGCCTTTTTTAGGCAAGGTTCAAATGACAAATTCACCACCGTAACAAGTATAGGTAAGCAAAAACTGAGGGTACTGCTACTCAATGCTAGAAGTCTAAACCTCAAAATGCACTCACTCTTAAAATGGTGAACATCGATATCTGTGCAGTGGCTGAGACCTGGTTCAAGGCTCCATAGAGTACCCCTGCATTACCAGGCTATAACTCATAAAACACCTTTCGGCCATCTAACCTGGACCAGAACACTAAAGACGGAGGTGTGTCCATATTCATTAAGGATATCCACACCTCCAGGCTAGTTGCTCAGCATAATGCATCCGAGATTATCCAAGTGCAACTAACTCTGGGCAAAACTGCAATCCAAATTGTAGCTTGCTACAGATATCCCACCATGGCCCAGGATTCCCACTCCACTTTTCCTGATATACTGGAAAATACTATGGTTCAACCAAACAACCTAATAATGGACGATTTCAACTACCCCACCATTAACTGGGAAAACCACTCATGTACCAATTCCTTTGCTGAACGCTTTCTGGAATTCATAAATTCCAATGCCTTGGATCAACTTATCCACACCCCCATGAGAGAGAAAAATGTCCTAGACCTAGTCATTACCACACCTGAAGTCAACTCCTTGTTGGTCAGATCCAACCATAAGCTAATCACCCTAGATATCCACATCCCAAACCCACTCCATTTCTCCAAAGCCAACTTCATGCTTCTTAAGACAGAAGTGACGAACTTCATGACACCCATGCAGAAGGACAACACAGTTACGACTGCTGAATTCTACACAAATGCACTCTATAAGCACTTACATGAGTGCATGGATCATACTATTCATAACAGAACCAAAATGCTATCCTCCAAAAAAAGAAGCCAATCTGGTGGTCCCCTGCCATAAACAAACTCTGCAACAGAAGGAAGAAACTGTTGCCAAAAGAGAGTAAATTCCCATGAGTGGAGGAACTCCCTGGTCAGCCTCAGTAAGAAGCTGAGATCCCTCATAAAATCTTCCAAAGCTAGCTACGAAATCAAAGTCACCACTGATTTTAAGGACAGCCACAAAGCATTCTATAGCTATGTCAAGAATCTCAATGGCAACACCCAGATCTGCTCTGAGTTACAGCACAATGGCATGAAAATTACAGAACCAACTGATATTGCCACCATTCTGGCAGATAGGTTCAGTGCTAACTTTACCCCCTTCTCACCCCCCAAAGGGCCCGTATCTATACTGGAAGAATGCAGAGTCCCTGTAATCACAACTACGCAGGTAAAAACTGCACTCTCTAAAGCCAAGAACACAGCATCCATGGGACCAGACAACATCCCAAGCTGCGTTTTACATGAACTTCAGAATGAACTGGCTCCCCACCATGTTCAATCATAGACTCACATCAGGCTTTGTGCCCACTGACTGGCGCACAGCAACAGTTACACTCCACAAAGGTGGAGCCACCACGGACCCCAGGAACTACCGCCCTATTAGCCTGATGAGCCTGGTCTGTAAGGCCATGGAATGTATTGTCATGGAACTTATAAACAGAGACATTGGTAACCTCCAAACTCTGGACCCCACTCAGTTCAGGTTTGTGAAAGGCAGATCATGCCTCCTGAACCTGATCAACTTCTTTGAAGCAGTCACCAAAGCTGTAGATGAGGGTAAGGTGGTTTACACAGTCTATCTTGACCTCACCAAAGCTTTCGACACCATCCCCCATTCTGGAATTATAGATAAACTCATTAAATTAGGTATAAATCCCTACATCACAAGATGGGTTGTCAACTGGCTCACTGACAGAACCCACACTGTAAAAGTTGCAGACTCCAAATCTGACTTCAAACCAGTAACAAGTGGAGTACCACAGGGTTCAGTCCTGGGTTGTCTCCTGTTTGGTATCTACTTCTCTGAAGTACAGGCTAACACAGAAGGTCTCTGGCTAACAAAGTTCGCAGATGACTGCAAACTAGGAGCCATAGTTGAGTTCCCAAAAGATGTGGACATCCTACAAAAGGGCCTCACTGAGATAGATGACTGGTGTCAAAGCCATGGCCTCAAGCTCAATGCCAAAAAGTGCATTGTCATCCCCTTTGGTAAAAACTCTGTAACCATGAACTACCACATCGGTGGCAGTCTACTTAATGCCGAATGTGTGATAAGAGACCTTGGGACCCAGGTGGACAGTAATCTCTCCTTTGATAATCACATCGCCACAGTAGTCAGGAAATCATTCTATGTGGCACACCTCATCACAAAAGGGTTCTCATCCAGGAAAAAAGAGGTCATTGTTCCCCTCTACTCGTCATTCATTAGACCCATTATAGAGTACAACCCCCCCTTTTGGAATGTACCTCACAAGACATCTGTAACAGCTGGAAAGGCTGCAGAAGTACCTCACCAAGAGGATTACCGGCCTCAAACAGATGCCCTATGCTGACCGTCTCAAAAAACTCCAGCTTTACTCTGTAGCATATCACCTACTCTGAGGTGATCTCTGCCTAACATACAAACCTATGTCAAACTCAGAGCTGTTGGACATGCTACACGTAAAGAAATCCCAATCCCTCTGAGCTACACACTCTAGGTACCTAAACCTTGTCTACAATAAACAGAACATGGTGGAGGGATGGATTCCTGTCCCAGAGACTTCCCATACTCTGGAACAAACTACCCATCTATGTCAAGCAGAGTTCCTCATTAACACTTTTCAAGAAAAATCTTGATGAGTGAATGGGAAATAGGAAGTTCACCCCAGGGATCACTTCTGTGGCTCTGCTTGACAGGGGCACAGGAAAATAATTTTATTGGGTGTTGAAAACCAGGGAACCTTGTTGGCTAGGCTTACTTAGGCCCTTAGTCCGATAGCCTAGTACCTACCTATGAACATTTGACCCTAAGTGATTGTTAAATTTGTCAGCTATTTTTGCTGGGGGAGCTTAAGATGATGGATTTGGTTGTGAAATATGACCTTGGTTTAGTAAAATTGCAATGGATTAGTGGGGAATTTTAACCAAACATTCATGCTGAGAAAAGTTATGGTGAAAGATGGTAAAACTAATAATTCAGTCCTTTTGAATTATCACGAGAGACACCCTTGTGAATTAATAATATTGTCAGACAAACTTGGTAAAAAGAGAAAAACCCATTTAAAAGTTTCACAGTACACTATGCCAACTTATACAGATTCATAGGTTCATATGAGGTTACTAGGCCAGTGGCTTAAGAGCCCTTACAAACCTAGCCAATATAAATTGACTTTTACTCAATATATATTTCCTAGGGGCAAGAAGATGGCATGGGTTTGTACCTATGGCTTGAGTATTTTACAGATTATCCTGTCTGTAAAGGAGATAGGCACTACCCCAGGTGTGAATTCCCATTCATTGATCCAAATTGTGTTTGATGAGGGCCATGGAAGGGCTCAGTTTAACTTGAATAGGAAGTTGATACAGTCAACAAAGACTGAGGCTCAGGCAAAATTGTCTCTTCCCTATTTCTTGACTTATCAAAAACTTTGATACAGTCTCTCACCCCTTACTTCTAAATCAACTCTCACAGATTGGTCTGTCCCCTCTATGGGACAGACTACAGGCAGTTAAATGGCAGAACTCCCTCTCTCCATATCTTTATAACTCTACCGGTGTTCCCCAAGGCTCTATATTAGGACCCCTCCTATTTAGCATCTTTATTAACAGTCTCCAGTCTTTATTCAGTCAGAGCTGTCTCATACAATGACTCTACTATTATCTTTTCTGCTGATTCCATGTCTGATCTTCAACACATCACCCAACTGGCCCTTACCTCCATAGAGACCTGTCTTAGTAACAATCATCTGTCCCTTAATCCAAACAAAACCAAACTAATTCTATTTATCCACCCAAAAAAACTCTCATAAACAAAGCTCAGTTCACCATACTTCTCAAAGGAACACAATAACTGAAGTTGTTACTTATACTAAACTACTGGGACTAATAATAGATAAATATCTAAAATATGACCTGCACATGCCGCATAATGTTGACAAAACACACCGCAATATAGGCATTCTTTATAGACGCAAACACTTTCTTAGCCCTTCCACTAAACAAACGCTTGCTAACACTTACTTGCTTCCCTCTCTCATCTTTGGTGCCCAGATACTAACTAACCTGCAATCCTACCTAAAAACAAAGCTTGAAACATGCTATAACAAAAATTGCCAAGTTTGCTACAAATACTAAACATTCTACCAACCACTGCACAGTTCTACACTCCCTTAATTGGTTTGAACTCCCACACTATCTCTCCTACCTGTAGTTAACAACTGTGCATAAAATAATTTACAAACCTTTAGTCTGTCCTCCCCATAGTTCATTATTTCACAGTTATCTGCCCAAAAGGTCTCTCAGATCTGAAAATCAATACCTTTTGCAGGTGCATAAGCCTAACCTACCTGACAGCCAGCTTCTATACACTTATTCTATAGCCAGAGCCTAGAACACCCTACCATTAAAAATTAGAACTAATCAAAACCTTGCCTCATTCAAAATTTCTTTATGAGAGTACCTCTCATCTATCTGGAACAACACTTGAACCGAGCCCCCACCTTTTAAATACTGACTACCTCTACTTCATGAATATATTCTTATAGCTATACACTTATTTACCATAATGTTCTTCTTTACCTATTTCAAATGACCACTGCCTAGAAAATGTCTTGAGATAACCTAACTACTGTTATGGCAGAAGTTTTTTACTTATCTTGTCTCACTTTGTAATTTACCTTTGTATTAATTCTAACTAATTGATAAATTCAGTTTTACCTTTACCTTAACTAATTGTTAATTATTTGTCTGTGTACATGTTTTTGTGGAACTTTACAAATTGTTAAATTCTGTTCTATGTTTATATTTTTTGTGGAACTTTTCTCCCTGGGCCTCCACTAAAAATGGGCTCTTACTGGCTCAGTGGATTATCCTAGTAAACAAATGCATCAAATAAGCAAACAAATAAACAAACAAACAAACAAACAAACAAATAAATAAATAAATAAATCTTTCATAGTTTATGCAACTAAGGTGGGCCTAGAGACAATGATTTCACAGGATTGTAGCACTTTGTATGCTTTTACTTTACAAGCTAAGCAGAGTTGAGACTTGAGTATTCCACTATTTAGAGGAAATGCCTAGCAATCAAGTATTCAGTTTCATCACTAAAGTACTATTTTCTGGGCAGGGATATCACACGAGTCACAATGGGTGTTTTCATTACAGGATTTTAGGTTTACTACTAAACTTCAGTCGGGAGAGACTCACCCCAATGCAAGTGTCTTGTTCAGAACCCAGAGTACATCTTGTGGGCTTGAAACTGAGGGTTTCATGTTGGAGGGAGGAGTTCAGTGTAACATAATGTGTCAGGTCTTACCTTAAGATGTGTCAAAATTAATGTGCTATATTAAAATGATGTGTTGTAAATCATGGTATAAATATTCCTTCACAGAAAATGTGCATGTATATCTCTATAGGGAGCATTACTTTATGTTGAAACGAAAACTCATAGACATCTGGCAGAGCCATTTCCGCTGATCAAATACATCAGCTGATCAAAATATACCTGCTTTGCCAATAGAAGACTGTGGTACAGTGGGGATTGTGGAATATGTCCTTTTCCCGACTGTAATGTGATCTCAGAGTTGATATATTTAATTAGTAGGAGATGTGAAGAGTGCAGAGGGGCTTGCCCTACCATGCAAAAATTGTGTTTTTTTTTTTTTTGATCCTGTGTAGATCAAGGTTTTGGTTTTCAAAAAATAGGTGTTGGTCATTGTAGGATCAACTAATTGCTATTTGCATGGAATGTTATGCTTCCTTCTCAACATTAAGTAAGTTAAGTTCCTTTAAACAGCACTGGTAGCAAGCTTACCTGGTTAGTTGTATAAAAAAGAGGGGTCAGTCGATAGAGGCAATGGCAGGGGGAGATTTGGGCATGAACCAGTGACCCCATGGGAAGTGTGCTATGGAAAAGAAGCTACAACCTGAAGGAGTCTGCAACAATCTAGAGATATTCTTCTGAAAAATCCAGCCAGGGGGAAGCTGCTTGGATTTATTTTAGGATTAAATGTAAAGTGATGTGAGAGACTGCCTAGTTTGTGTGGGATTGTTTCATGTCCTGGAAAAGAGTTTGTACCAATATAGCATTATTTTGACTTAAGTTTTAACAAAGGCCTATTATTTTATTGATAAAATGCCTCAACTCTCATGTTTTGATAACATACAAAATATGTATTATATTCTCTTTCTGTATGTATGTTTCCTATTGAAATACTCTGCAATTAGGGTCTCAATATAATTGTGTTCTTGTTGTCTGTATATCCTGTGTGTTTCAAATCTGAACATTGACTGAAATCAGTAATTTTGGATCAGTGCATTAGATTGGTTAACAAATTTAAATGAATAAAGAATTCAGATAATGACCTTCATAGTGTGTTATCATTCACTTACTGCATATTTCCTCTTCAAAGAATAATGGCCTACTGTTCCTCTACAAATAGATGTCACTACTATATACTTAATTTTGTTGTTGTGTCTTTCAGCTTTTCCCGGTTAGGTGTCGCCACAGTGGAACTCCGGTCTGCTAATGATTGGCAGTAGATTTTTACGTGCCGAGTTGCCAGCCCTGATGCACAACCTTCAACGAAGGTACGCCCATTCACGCATGTCTCCATGCAGAAGACGCTCTAGCTGAGCATCGAACCAGACAGCGCCTTACTGTGAGGCGACAACGTCACCGCAGCACCACCACTGCGGATACTACTATATACTTAATAATGTGCCTAAATACATGGAACATTTGTTGGAAATAATGTTACTGGTAAGAGATGTTTATGAGCTTCATCCCATAGTCCTGAGTTTGGTTACCACCATGAGCAGGTTACTTGATGACACAATCTTCCTAGGTCAGCTCTGGAAAGAAACAATTATATCTAGATGGTGTACTAAGCTAGCAAATGTACATACTGAATTGTTCTGTTATGCATATTATAATTTCATACTCTGATTTATTACTTTTTAATTGCATATGTCAGAGGCATGGCAGATGTGTATTACCATAAAAAAGGACCATTTTTAGACACATCTCAGGGATACAGAAACATTGTTCAATACAAGTATTGATAAGTAGTGACAACAAAAGTAACACAATTGGCAGACGGAATACACAGTTGCAATGAAAGAAGTTAACATCAAGAATTGTTGCTATATTTCTAATAACAGGGTAATTAACTTCCAATCTAGTGCAGGTTACAATGAGGGAATAGTGAGTGGAAGGAGGAATGATGAGTACTGAGTCAGGGAATGACCAGAGAAGGGGGGTGAGTAATGCAATGAGTAGTTAGTAAGGGAAAAACATAGCTAAGTTATGTTATTGATATTAAATATTCCACATTTCATCTCCAGCATTACATAAAACATTAAGAAAATGAACAAAAACTATATTATTTTTATGACTAAGTTACTGGCAAAAATAAATAATACAAAAAAATCTAATCTCCCCTCCCCCATTTGTGACATTAAATAACCTTAAGTATGAAAATACTAGCAATCAGAGATAATATTAAATACTTACAATTAACGTCTTCATTAAGAATCCTTGGTTAAAAAGTTCTACGTTATGTATAACAATGCATCTGTTTTCACCAGATTAATACGCATTTTCCTACCTGAGACCAAGTTTCACTTGCATGTTTTTTTAAAATTTAAAAGGGTAGATTATTCCTTCATGGAAGAACGATTTATTCAGCTGTACGACAACTAAAACCTCATTTTATTGCTCCATTATATTCTAAGACATAATTGTTGAATTCCCTGGTAGCCTTGCTGACATAAAATATATAACAAGGGCACTTTCCACAATAGACTAATAAAGTACTGTCACAGTACATTGTTGATTTGTATCTCCAGTAATTCATTACTACTTTACCTCCATATGGTATATATATTGCCAAGTCTTGCTTTCACAGTATACATTATTCCCTGTTCTGATGGCTGGTTAATTGCTTTGTTAATGCTACAATGACTTTTTGACATAAAGTGAGTGGAGACCAAATGATTTTGTAGACTGATGCTTTTCTCAAAATCAGTCAAATTCAGGAATGTTAAAAGTTAAGTTTACCAACTTTAAAAGTCAATTTCTTGTTTAGTCAATCACATTTGTTAATGTAATCACAAACACAACTCTACTTTATCATCTATTTTTCTTCGACTGCTTCTATTTTATGTGTGCTTTCCAGAAATTCTATCATTTGTTTTCTGTATTTGTGCTTTAATTAAGGTCCTGTCTGCATTGCTTAAAATAAATTCCCAGAATAACTGTTGTTTAATTCGGGTAAATCACTATACTGAATGGACTTTATCATTTCCTGTAGGTAACACAACCAATGTAATAAATATGTGGAGGTTTATGTTATTTTTACTTTCTATTTGGAAGCATTTATCCTGGCCTGTTCACAAATGTCAATTCCAATTAATCAAGTTTACTCAGCTAAAAAAGATATATAGATGCTAACCCGTTAATATTAACATAAACACCTCATATGTTTCTCATACCGTCAACAAATAATCAATGTATTGAACCTACCATAATGTTACATCTTATTGTTATTATTTATGTATTACAGTTTAACCACGCACAGCTGGTTGACACAGAGAATGATTACTGCCCTCCCTGTGCTGTGTCCCTCATGCTTTTAATAATGTTCATTATTAAACACAAAATAAAGGCATGTCAAACAGAAATAATGTATAATGTACTTTAATAAGCACTCTAAAGGAAGTGAACACCACATATATATTTCTTGTAACACTAAAATTTGAATTTAGAGGTCTTTTGCGGTGAACAAATGTTAGGGTTTCCTGTTCTGATGTCTTCATTTTCGTATATGTCAAAAATTTCTCTTGCTCCTATGTTTAAGGGTGGGTATGCGTCACTTAGACTAGGACAGTTTATTCACACCCTTTGCCTGAAGTTGAACAAAGTACCAATATCTGATGCATAAAACTTATAAATCTTCAAATCGTTCATGTAGTCATTAGACTGTTAGTTAGGACGTACACCCAGCAATGTCAATATTGCCTGGTAAAGAAGCATAATATGACACATTGGTATAAGTTCTGGTGCTTCAACCCAGCCACACTCAAGAGATATAGACAAATACTTAAGGTCTATGTCACTGGAAAGAAGGTCAGGGATGTTGAGGGTGAAAAGCACAAAGAAGTAGAAAGAGTCCCTCATATGAGGCTAGATGAGAAATAACAAGGGATCCAGATGCCACACATCAGCTATAATATTCTCTTAAAAATCTACTCATGAAGTTTGTCATATTCCTTCGAAGTTGCAGGATCTTCCTCAACTAGTGGGGGAGCAATCTCACATCTATTATCAGCTGACACTGAGGGCAACATGAGAGATGTTCCCCAGCAATTACCTTGGAGGTTGCCTCCTGAGAGATCAGTATTCCACATTTCATACAGCATTCCACTTCCACATTTGATTAGGTGAACCATGACCTCACACTGCCAGCTTGTGTGGAGTAATTTCCTCAACTCCACAGAAAATGCACAGTGCCAAATATGATATCTGCTCCTCAAACTGAGCTGAGGAAGGTCTGCTAGCTAGAAATGAGGAGTATCCGTCAGGTTTGTCCATACCGGTTGAGACCACAGGGATGTCCTGGTCATTGGACTTACATTTGTTTTTCAACTTCTGGTGGGACTTGGTCTTATAGGTGTAGACTGTACCCTTAGGAAGCATGGTTTGACACCAGTAC
The DNA here is from genome assembly GCF_019279795.1 of Protopterus annectens. NCBI lineage: Eukaryota > Metazoa > Chordata > Ceratodontiformes > Protopteridae > Protopterus > Protopterus annectens. Next base: position 698,585,683 of record NC_056748.1, read on the forward strand.
TAGGCCCATTGTAGGCCTGCTGCAATCTGACACTGCATTCAGCATGCATTATCACCAATCACTGGAATCTCATCACCTCACAAATAATGCAGAACTACTGTTTACTTGTCACCTCAAACTTTGGGCAAAACCAGGTTAGTCTGGTGGAGCTAGGAGCATGGGCTATCTCCAGTCTCCTTAGCCTTCTTTGAGATGAAGATTCTGAGGAGCAACTAGTCCTTGTATCTGAGAGAGAGACAAATATGATGAAACCTCACCATTCTTCAAGATATCCTGCACTATAGAGGCACTTTCAGCTTATCACAAACTGACATAGTTTGCTCGTCTGCTTTCAATGAAGAAATAAATAAACCAGAAATTGAACAATAAGGAAGGAATATTGTACCATTTTTCCTGTAGGACCTTTTTGAAGGATGCTTTTCTTGCATGTTTAAAACACTGGATTGATTTTTTTTTTCTGCTCCTAAGAACACTGAAGAAATACCATGACATCTTGACTAGGCAACTCAGGCTAGATTACTGTGTGGCTTTTTTTTTCTGCAGCATACATACCAGTGACTATAACATATTTCTGCATTACTGACTTGATGAGGAGTTTAGCACTGGGCACAGTGGGCAAGAGAATGTTCTTTTTGGCCACTACAAAACTGTAATCCCTTATATGTCTATCTCACACCTCAGGCACTGACCATCATAGGGCATCTTTATGATGCCTCCTTATCTTGGTCTGCTGATGCCCAAGAAGGAAGAACCTTTGTTCATAAGATTAGGAGGGATTTCAAGTGTTAAGCACTGTTTTCCCCACCATTGTAGAAAGACTACTTCATTTGTATAGTAGTTGCAGTATTGGCTAACCTGCAGGACTGCCCAGTGGAGGCCAGTTCACTGAATTTGCTCTAAATTGAAAAGCCATGATCACAGACTTGTGAAGGTTGGTCATATCTTAGAGCTGTTTGTTTCTTCTCCAGAACAAGCTCAATTTGGGGAATAGGCTGGTTCCTTAGAGCTCTTTATCCCAGATCAAGACTACAGTCCACAAAGACATTGTAGAGTGGGTAGAACAACAGAAGCTAGGGTTTGGTACTAATTTCCAGTCACTAACTATGTGAGACCTCCCTGTGTTTATGTATATTTTCTCCAGGCACACTGATTTCCACACATCTCTCAAGAGTATAATGCCTGACTGGCTACACTGAATTACTAATATATTACCCTGGGTTGCATTCATGCACAAAACACCAAAATACAAAAACTGACCTGAAGTGGATGATCGCAAGTTCATCAGTTTTCTTTGCAGTTCCCCAAGATCGCAGTAGAGCAGGAATGCTTTTTTTTGCCCTTTCCCCACTGTAGTTATGATCTCAGAATTAATATATATGATTAGCAGGGGTGTAGGGGATGCAGGGGTGCTTGCCTCCCTATATAGAATGTGTTTTTTATAGTTTTCTTTTTTGTTTTTATTGTTTTATAGATCAATTTTTCAGACTGATCCTTTATGTGTCAGTGTTCCATACAATTAATCATATGAATGGTATCTGTTATCTTATATTTACAATTGCCCTTGTGGTCTAGGTTGCAGCTAAAAAGAGCCAATGGACTAGCCCACTAACCTGGTTAAAATATGATAAGATAAGAATCTGTGTGTGTTCCTGCTACAGAGAAAGACAAACAGGTCTTCTCTCACCTTTTCATAGTTCTGAAACTGACATTAGTCCTATCCTGAACTTCAGTGTCTTTAACAAATACATCTGGTATGTCAAATTCTGGATGATGACAATCCATAGAGTCAGTCCTCAGCTTAAACAAAGGCCTTGTGTAGTGTCACTGGACAAAATGGAAAACCTTTTGTTGCTCAGTCTTTGGAGTCCACATAGGAGTTTACTTACTGTTGCATGAATGGGTTTTACATTTAGTTAAATATGTTGCCATATAGGGTTTTTTTCTGTACCCAGACTGTTTGCTAGGGTGTTAGCTAAAATAACAAAGGCCTTGCAGGAGGAGAAATGCATCATGCGTCCTGGTGGCCTATTAAAGGTCTCTGGTTATGTGGTTCTCCCTTGGGTTATTTTATGATTTTAGTTAAGGAGGGCTCCTTAAACTTAGAGAAGTTTCTCTGGTTTCAGATCAGAGGATTGTTGTCACTAGAGATGTTATGCTTGCCAACAGAGGGCACAGGAAGTCTTACTTTGACATCTCAGGTGAGGTCAGAGTGGAGGGTCATGTTTTATCCTCCTGCACATCTTGGGCCTTATGGTGACTACTACCTTCAGCAGAAATCTGTTCATACCTGTGGATTCAGGTATTGCAGTAGACAGGGGGCATCAGTAGCTACAAAGCATGGCCTCAGGAACCTTTTATTAGAGTCAAAAATCCATATTACTGGGTAGAATAGTGCTGTTTCATTGTCCTTGTCAGGTATGGTGACAATTGGCTTCATCTCATGGTATAATTTCACTATTAGAACCCCTGCTCCGGAAGAATCTTTCATCTGGAGCCTCAGAGGTAACTGAAGTTGCCATGAAGCCATATGGTCATTAGAATTATTACAGTAAATGTAAAAATGTCTTCATTTGATCAGAGAGAGGTATTCTATACCACTGTAGTCAATCAGCTTCAGGTGGCTTTGGTTTATTATACGCATGGAGGTGATTTGTACCTTAGATATTCCACAGCTGAGTTGCATGTCTTTGGCAAATATGCACATTCTGACCTTTAAGGATGTTGATTTCTAAACTGACAGATTTGACCACTTACTCCTCGAACTAGGTGGTTCAATAACTGTGAAGTCTGCCTGTTCTAAGACAACATCCTTTGGTGGATATCACTTTTCCCTTCAGGAAATCTGAGCTACAGGCTTTTACCCTTAAGGAAGCCTATTTGGTCCTTCACAGTGTTCGGGTGTCCATTAGGACTAATCCACATTTTCCCATTAAAATGGTATCAGAACTATCATTAAATCAGGCTCTCCAAGCTTTCTTTTCAGGGGCAGATTTTAGAAATAGAATGACAGATCTTTTTACCTTGGAAATATGCCACCAACATAGTCAGTGCCTATTTTTAGGAAGATAGACCAGTTATTTGTCTTGTTTGTTCCAGAAAAAGAAGGGCTTACAGTTGCCAAGAAAACCCTTTCCAAGTGTATTGTATTTTCTTCTCCAACCAGTCAGCTAAATGCACTTTAGAAAATACTGCTGTTAGAGCCAATACGGGTAATTCTGAACATTTGTGTCATGTCAATGATCACTTAGTTGTCAATTAAAATAGTTCGTAAGTATTATTGCTAGCATACAGAGACGATGGTGCTTCAACCTTCTTAGCTTTTGCCTTTTGGATTTTGGTTTGTATCTATCCTTTCGCTTTGGGTGGTATTTCGGATTCTTCTCCCTATCCATTCACTTTATGTGGTATTTCGGATTCTTCTCCCTATCCTTTCGCTTTGGGTGGTATTTCGGATTCTTCTCCCTATCCTTTCGCTTTGGGTGGTATTTCGGATTCTTCTCCCTATCCTTTCGCTTTGGGTGGTATTTTGGATTCTTCTCCCTATCCTTTCGCTTTGGGTGGTATTTACGGATTCTTCTCCCTAGCCTTTCACTTTGGGTGGTATTTCAGATTCTTCTCCCTATCCTTTCACTTTGGGTGGTATTTCGGATTCTTCTCCCTAGCCTTTCGCTTTGGGTGGTATTTTGGATTCTTCTCCCTAGTGCATAACACCAAGCTTTGCACTTTGAACTACGGAATACGGTTATTGTTCTCTCACAAGGTTTCAGTTGAAGCATTCACACCTGGACATCATTGCAGCAATGCTAGGTTATTCGCTAATTACTATTTACTTAATAGGTCTCATTAACAATGTTTTTAATCTGTTGCTATTAAAAAAACTCTTGTAAGTAATCTGCTATCCAAAAGCTCTGGTATTTTTTTCTGAAATCATTTTAGTCAAGGAGATTGAACTTTTTAAGTACATAATAGCTACAACTATTTGCTGCTTACACTTGGCAATGTAGTAATCATCTAGAAATAAAAAGTACAGCTGTGTGAGGAACACACCTTAACCGTATATGTTTGAGTGGGGAGAAAACTTCTCCAGTCATAATCCAATTAAGTAGAGAGATTACTTCTACAGTCATATTCAAAATTAATGTCAGTGCTTCAGTCATACATCAAATAATGAGAATTAGCCATAACTGGATGTCTTTTTTCAGACCATAATTCCAGAGGTATATTGATATGCCATCCTCCAGTGCTAGATTACCTTCCATGCATAGGACATTAGCTGGAAACTTGGCTGTAAAGGAAAGGACAAACTGCACCATCTTTGCTCATTTTCTTATAGTAGGAAACTACCATCAACTGTATCTAGTCCTTTTCTAATGAGAAAGGAAGAAAAAAAGGACCAATAAATAGGCCCCACTCCCTTTAGTACAAGGCCCTAATACCTATGGACAACACAGCCCCCTACCATATTTTGCTGTCTTAGACAACGTACATCTATCAGCTGTTTGCACAAGGAGAAATGTTAATGTCAAACTGCATCCATTTCTGCCTCAATCTCCTGCAGAGCCCAATCAGAAGAAAATGGTAAAGAAGGGCAGCAGGTTTTACTGCAGTAGTAATCGAGAAACCATATTTATTTATTATTTGTTACCGGGAAAGTCCGACTTGGAACAAAGCCACTTTTTAGAGGAGGCCCTGGGAGAAATGCTCCAGACACATGTCTTTGTGATGTGGGAGGAAACCAGAGCACCCGGAAGAAAAGGACATGCTGACTCTGTACAGAAGGCATCCCAGCTGAGAATCAAACCACAGAACCTTTTGCTGTGAGGTGACAACACTACCAACCACAGAACCTTTTGCTGTGAGGTGACAACACTACCGCTGCACCAGTGCACCATCCGTAGTAGTTTTAAAAGGAATGGGGTAGTGTTCTCCCTAGATCTCAGATGAGGGACCCTAGATACTGCCTGTTATTCACCCATTATTGAAAATATATTATCCGATCTCAGGTAAACCAGGACCTCAGTAATGTCAAACTGCATCAATTTCTGCCTCAATCTCCTGCAGAGCCCATTCAGAAGAAAGATCACATGAACAAAATGGTAAAGAAGGTTAGAAGGTTTTACTGCAGTAGTAATCCCTGTACTCAGACATTTAATGTTATGATTTGTTCTTCATATAACAGTTCTATGCTACTTCTAGGGATTACTGCTGCAGTCACATTCCAAATAATGGGTGAATAACAGGCAGTATCTAGGGTCCCTCATCTCAGATCTAAGGAGAAGGTTGCCCCATTCCTTTTAACACTACTATGGCAAATGCCAGCATGCATTGTTTGCAGTGTTAAACACTTATAATAGTGCATGCACACTTCTGCTTGTTAGAATATGCATATATACATACATTAAAGGGTTAAACTTTTAAACCCAGGTGCAGGGATGATTGGAGACAGGAACACTTCCCTAGATTTACCTTGAAACAGAACGCAATGAACAGACTGTCTGCATGACATCATGCAAATTACAACAGTATTGACATAAAAATACAGCTTTCATAAACAGGAACAAAGTGCATAAAAAGGGCAGTGAAACTGAAGGGTAAAGAGAGCTGATTTTTTGTTAGATCTGGTATTTGTAGGAACACATTTGTTCTGAAGTAAATGGAGAATGGGAAGTTATCATCTGTACTTGCAGTGAGAAGCAAACCTGGAACATTAAAGCTGTAGCTGTAACAGTATAGTCTGTGTCGTCTGTTATAAAAATAAGTCATTTTATTAGTAACTGCGCGTAAGTGCTGTAAAGTGTAGCAGCTCACTGCATTAATCAGACTTTGGTTTCAGCAGCAGCAGTGGCGGCATTAAATAATTTTTCATGCAGAATGTTTTTTTAAAAGTCCAAAATGCTGCATCACAAATACTGTGCAGATCTAGTATTGAAAAAGACTGATGTAGCTCTTTCATCCCTGATGGAATATACATTTATCTTTCTATCCAGGGTTTTCCTATGAAACTCATAACAGCACACTGAACACAGCAGACAAACAGCTGGCCAGTCACTTGGAAGGGGTCTGCCTGGATATCGGTCTACCTGCTTCCCTGGAATGAAAGGATGTAAGAAGAAGTTAGATAGTCTAATGTGTCTTGTCCTGATAGTATAGTAGCTAAGTTGTCTGTGCACACCCATAATATGCATTATGATATTCCTTTTATTCTGGGAATTAGATTGACATACTGGCAACTAAATGGTTAAGGAAAGTATATCAGGCCTGAAGGATATATTTGTCCTGAGCCTCTTTCCTTGTGAATGACTGTATTGGGTTCTGTAAAAAATCTAGACCTGAAGGTCAGAGATCTGTTTGATTGAAATGATGGTCACCAGGAACAGCATCTTCTTGATGAAGAACTTTGATTGTCTGAACTAGCTGGTTTAAAAGGTGGAAGGATCAGCTTCAGAATAACAAAGTCCAAGTTTTTTTCATTTAATATCCACTTTCGTAAAACGTCTTCAGAAAAAGTACAAAATTAAGTAAAAAATCAAATGCCTTTTATACACAAAAAACATGTAACAACCAATAGCATTTCCCTAATTATGACACAATAATTAGTTTCCCCCACCTTTAATAATTAACTGTTTTCTGTTAGTTTCCTGTCTCTTAAAAAACACTTGATGTTAATGTGTTCAATTAAACCAGGTAGAGAGTCTGCTTTTAACTTTATTTGCCATTGAACCTCTTTCTTCTCCACCTGTTTTTAATATCACCACCTCTCTTGTCAAAGTTAACCTGTTCTAACATGGCAAAATTAAACTTTTTATATTTCTTACATACAACAGTATGTTTAAATAAAGCATTGTTGCTGTCTTGGGTCTTGATGGCATACAGATGTTCTTTTTTTTCTATCTCTAAGATACCTGGTAGTCATAGCAACATAAAAACTTTCAGTTTGTAGATTTATTTATGAAGGCCCATATTTAGTTTTTCCACATTTACCATATACTGTAAAGACTTTGGGAAGATTTCACTGTGGTTCCATGGGAGTCGTACACATTGGAGTCTGTTCTGGGTGTGAAAGTATTTATGTTGGTATGACTACCAGGTATCTTAGAGACGTCTTCGCCATTCTTTTCCTCCTACACAGTGGTCTAAAAGTGTGGAAGGCATTATAAGCATGCACAGCCAGAGCACTCCATCATTTTAAACTATGTCTCAGTCACTATACAGATCTTTATTTCCTCTAGGTTTATTTATTTACTAACATTTGGTTACCGGGAAAGTCGAACTAGGCAGAAACCCATTTTCAGCAGCAGCCCAGCGAGAAAGACTCCAAATTATCACAAAACATTTTAAGAACAATAATTTTACAATCTTCAAAAATAAACAAAAAAATCTGCAGGTTTAAATAATTATAAAAATTAGCGATAATATAAAAAGATTGGTTAGGAATTGTTGCAAGTTATATGACAATCATTTAATATTTATAGAAATTTTAGACAGTTTGTAGAAAACTTAAAGGTAAGTTAGTCTAATACAAACAGGAACTGCTATATGATATAAGGGAAAACAGGCTTATGGTATGTTTAGAGAGAAAGTCAAGGAAAAGAACTTGATAGAAGTAAGGAAGTAAGTGAAGAAGGGAGAGTAAATAGGTATAACGAATGAAAAGATAGTTTTTAACATTTAAGGATATAGTTTATCCTATTTTTTTAAAACAAAAAAACTTTATTAAATTATCATGTATGATATAGGCAATCTTACATTTGTATAAATGAAAAACAAACTAGATTAATACAATTTTAGTTGCAAGCATTATGCATCACAGACCCTACTGAGACAACTGTAGTTGCAAACATTATACATCACTTATAATATATCCAGTTATTGTCAATTAAGCTCATTCAAATCTTGCCTTCTTTTAAATCTCATTCCTCCTTTGCATATAATGTTTCCACAATTCCCATTTTTCCTATGATGTTTGCTCCTTCCTTTTTCTAAAGATCCCAGTTCCAGTTGCTTTATCTCTGTTATTATATTCACTATTCAATATTTCTAGTAAAGTTGGTTTAGACTCTGATTTCCATTTTCTAGTTATTGCTTTTTAGCAGCCACCATAATTAGACTCAGCAAAGTCTTACTATATCTAGGAAATTCCGATTCTGTATCATTGCTCAAAAAGACCACATCCTTACCCGTTTGCTCACCCAGCATCTCTGACAAAGCTTTCCACAGGGAATATTTAAAGTCTGCCAACTCATTACACCCCCAGATAACACATTCCCAACCACCTCTTTCTTCTCCATTACACCTCCAACATTTGCTGTCTACCTGAGAAAACATTTTTGGAGTCTACTTGAAGTATAAAAATACCTGTGTAAACACTTCCAAGCAAAGATCCTAAATCTTCTTGACTTTTTTGCATATTTGGAAGATATACATATATCCCCCATTGTCTCTTTGTGAATTACTTATCCTGTCTTTCTTTCCAATCCTTTCTAAGCTCCCGTGATTGATTCTTACAGTTGTCATGCAATATTTTATATGCTCTACTAATTATTTCTTTTTTTAACTGCAGCTACTGTTCTAGATTTTATTAAAAATTCTACCAGTGCTGGTCTATCATTTAGGACCCCCTATTTTTTTTTCTCTTTGCTAATACTCTGATATCAATCCAATCCAATCTCTAACCTGCAGTACAAATAAATTCTTGCTGTCTTCCCATTCTATTACCTTTCCCTTTCTAGTTATTTGCTGTCAATACCTTGGATCCTTTGCCATTGTGTCCAACAAATTCCAGTCCTCTCTTGCCTAATGTCTGTATCCCTAATTGCAGTCCCCACTATCTGCAAAGTCTCTTTTCTCCATTCCCATACCGGCTTAGATCTTAAAGTACTTTCTGCTACTTTAGGAATATAATATTATGTATGATTATTGCCATTCTCCTTAAGGGTCCGCATCCAAAACCCCAGTCTCTCCATGTTTCTTGACCTTCTCTACTGTATCATCATCATCATCCCTTTCCACTATGAATTATACTTTTCTGCGTGTGCTATGTATTAAAGCCTGAACTGTGTTGCTCAAAAATATCCCTTTAACTTGGGTAATCCTAGTCCACCTTGTTCTATGGAAGAATCAGCTTATCCCACTTGAGGATTACCATCTTCCCCTCCTAGATAAAATCCTTCAGATATTTTCTAATTGCTATTTACATCTTATCTTCTGGTTGATAAAAATATGCCTGACCTGTGTATAAAACTAAAGGGACTGGACTAAACATATCTTACTATCCATATCCATATAACAAAGCTTCCAATTTCTCAGTTTTTGTATCATCCTCTATTTATTCTCCTCCCATATATCCTTAACTGCCACAGCAGAGTCATTTTTAATCCATATTCCTAAATACTTAATTTTATCATGTCCCCATAAATACGGATATTGCTGGACCAATTTGTGTGTGAGTATGTAATTTATTGCTATTGTCTTTGTTTTAGCTTCTTTAATTTTGTATCCTGAGAAGATTTGAAACTGCCTTAAAATGTTCCACAACATTGAATGTCCCTTTCTGGTTTCATCAGGTATAAAATAATATCATCTGCAAATAGAGCCAGTTTTTCTTGACTACCATACCAATTATATCCTTTAATTTCTGAGTCCCTTATTTTCTTTGCCAACAGTTCTAAATATAATGCAAACAACAAAGGGGAAAGAGGACACTCCTGCCTGGTTCCTCTACTCAAGCAGAAATTATCAGAGATGACCCACCCATTTTAATTTGCACCTCCGATCTCTCATGTATACTCCTTATCAACATTTTAATTTTATCAGGGAAAGCAACTACTTCTATTGCCCTGCTCAAGACCGACCAACAACAGTGGTATTTTCTTACATTCTGCTCCTCTCTGGAGCACCAATGTTCTACTAATGTTATCAAATGTTTGTCTCCCCTTCATAAAACCACATTGACCCATATCTATCAATTTTGGCATTACTTTTACTATTCTTTTAGCCATTATAAACATAAACACTTTATAATCATGGTTTAATATTGAAATGGACATTTACGAAGCTGGATCCGATGGATCTTTACCCTCCTTAGATATTACAGCTATCACTGCTTTCTTCCAGGATGTTGGTAGTTCTCCTCCTCTTAAAATACTGTTAAACAAAACATTCCAGATCTTAATCAGTTTTTTCACTCTTCCACTAGCTTCCAAACTTACACAGGAATACCATGTATTCCTGAGGAATTTCCTGTAGATTGGTTATACATCACCATTTTTATCTCATTCCTTCCTATTCTGTTAGTAATTGAGCCTCATCTTCCTCTAACCTTGGCATATTTAATTCTTCCATAAACATTTCCATTTGTACCTTTTCTTGATTTCCATATTTCTCTTCTTTATACAGAATTTCATAAAATTTCCAAAATATTTCTAGTACTTCTACAGGATCTCTTGTTATCTTTCTTGTTATAGGCTCCCTAAGCTTGGTGACAGCTCTTTCTACTTTTTGTTGCCTAAGATTTTGCCTAAGATGTTGTGCTAAAAGTTTTGTGCTCTAGAGTTATTATCAAAAACATTTTCATGACAGCAATTTTTCTAAACTCATGCATATAGATTATCCTGGTTTTGAGCAAGAACAGAGTCACATTTTAGCTAGGAAGTTTTGAAAGATGGGAGGGAGGATACTGACCTGATGGATACAGGTAAGGAGTTTCAGGCCTTAGCAACCTTATGCAAGTACAGAAAATGCCGAGTATATTTGATAGGTTTGTAAACAGACTGAATTCACAGCTGGGAACACACAGAATAACATGTTTTTTGTTTTTAGGTTTGCAGACAGACAAGAGTTTTTGGTTACTGGATTCCAATAATTGACTGGGAACATAGTTTTCTAGAATGTTTTTTAGTGCTGGATAGGCAAATGGATGCTGAATAATTTTATAGGTGGCAGAAGCGATGTATATATTAGTTAATGAGACAGTTTTAACCAATTTAGGCTTTTTATTGCTATACAGTGGTGGGTTCTGAAATTGTTATTTGCTGCAAATTAAGCAACTTTGTTACAGCATTGTTCAAGTTTTAATTTTTGTGAATCCTGGAGGTTATTAAGGATGGGAGCACCATAAAGAAGTGTGGGAAGACGATATGTAGTGCAAGTGTTTTATTTGCGTTGGTGAGAAAGTTTTTGGCTATGTAAAGCATCCCTAGTTTTTGATGAGTTTTTTTATGCAATTTTGTATATGCAGGTCAAATGTAAGCTTATCATCCACTATCACCCCTAATAATTTGCTATGAGGTTAAACGTAGAAAAGTTGGATGTTGTTTTATAAATATGCTGTTTAACTGGATGTGTAAGATGTCTGGTCATATAGATTAGGAGATGATCACTGAGAGAGTCTGACATTGTAACCGTGGTGGTGTATTTACTAGGGTCTGATACTGGGATCTAATCTAATAGGGAATGTGTGAAACCATATAAGTTTATGCTTGATTTAGACCAGGCTTTCCACCTTAGGTCAAGTTATAACTGAGAGTAATCACTTTATAGCCATTACAAAGCAATTAACAAAGAGATACAAAGTAAAACAGGTTTTCTCTCATTTCCTGAGGCTAAATAACTGGCATATGCAGTATAGTCTACTGGTCAAGAAAAAGGGGGCAGTGGCCAACTTAATAAGAGGTCCTTAGAGTGCATGCATTATTTCACAGAGACTTTCATTAACAGAGGAGGCATGTTTTCAACTGATTAAAGTTAATAGAAATCAAGGTTCTTCATGATATATGTGCTTACATTATACTTTGACAAAATTCTCAGCAAACCTGCCGGAGAAGGGCCTAGTGGCAGAGCTCCTGCAGTATCGAGGTCAGATGTAGTGACCACAGGCTATTATACAATGACACAATTCTCAGTATATCTGTAGGAGTAGGGCCTTGTGGCAGAGCTCCTGCAGTATTGAAGTCAGATGTAGTGACTTCAGGCTATTATACAATGAAAACATTTTCATTAAACTTGTAGGAATAGGGCCTTGTGGCAGAGCTCCTGCAGTATCGAAGTCAGATGTAGTGACCTCAGGCTATTATACAATGACAAAATTCTCAGTAAACTTTTAGGAGTAGTGCCTTGTGGCAGAGCTCCTCAGTATCTTGGTCAGATGTAGTGACCAGCGGCTATTACACAATGATAAAATTCTTAGTAAACTTGTTGAAGCAGGGTCTTGTTGCAGAGCTCCAGCAGTATCGAGGTCAGATGTAGTGACTGCAGGCTCTGCTCTATGACAGAAACAGTGGCTGAGTATAAGAGGAGACAACACTGATGTAATATTTAGCAATACATTCTACACTAGGAGGGTTTGCAAGGACTGGAGTTTTTTGTTTAGCCTCATTTCCTCGATGAGTAACACCTTCATATTTTCCTTTGATTGTTTCAATATATTGTTAGGTATATTTAGTTGGCATTGCACAAAAAAGACACTATGAAGGTGGGTAATGACTTTGCCAATATTCAAAAACTTAACAGGGATAGGTGCAGGCCAGCCTTAGTGAGGCAGTGTGATCTGTTGATTATGTCCTCCCTGACAAATAATAAACCCTCTTTGAATGACACCAAAAACTAAGCCAATAATTGAAGTCAATTATTTGTGCCCATTTTGCATCCTTGGAGAAGGGGTAATGCTCCTCAGTACAATGCTCATACCTGCCTGGGGCACGTAGTCTGAGAGCTCTCTTATGTCTCTCATTATATAGCCCAAGGAAGTACATTTCATGTCACTGAAACCCACATATACTAAGACAGAGTCATACTGGTACTTGTTCAAAGACTTGACTAAGGGTGTGACTGGATGGATCCAGGCACCACACAGACAACTGTTACTCTTTCACACTCAAAAGAGAATCACTACATACCTCTCAACTGTCTGGATTTTCACTGAATGCCCAGATTTCTGCCTCAAAGTTTCAGTGCAGTCCTCATAAAACTTTTGGTTTTCTGGAAAATCACTGGGATAATCTGAGGAATGAAATTAGTAAATAATGTCATACATTAGAATTTCAAACTTCAAATCCTTTAGAAAATGCATTTAATACATTCCATTATTTTAGCAACTTTCTAAGTTTATAAGAGCAGTATTTAAAATCTATCCCTATTTTTGGGCCTTTGTACCTCCATTATGTCAGTCTTTGTCCAGATTTCATGGGCTAAGAGGTTGAGAGGTATGAATCACTGTAATGCATGCTGGAGATCACAACTATAGGAGGTTAAGAGGACAATATCATCAACAAGCAACAAATATGGCCACAGACTGGGCACTTCCCAGACCTTGGCCTTGCCTTGATATCCTCTCCATGAAAATCAAAAACATGAGACAAGCTACACCCTTGGTGGAGTTCTACTACCAATTTGAATGTATTCAATATAATGTTGAGATTGTGGGGTCTATGTCGTAGTATCAAATGGCCACATTGTCGAACATCATCTCATTGACAATGCAGTTTGTCGAACCCCCAAACCCCCTACTAATTATATATACCAACTCTGAGATCGCAGTACAGTGGGAAAAGGGGCAAATATCCTGATCCCTACTGTAACACAATCTCAGTAAAAACAGTTCGATTGCCTGCATTGTTGATGAGATAATGTTCGATAAAGTGACCATTCGATGATGTAGTTACAACTCTCTCTCCTCAAAGGGACCAAACTGCATACGGCAGTGGCTGTATAACATATACTGTTGTGGCACTTCTCACAAGACTTTCTGGGATAGGCAGTCATATGTGTTCACATTTTTGTAGACTGTCTAGATTTGTGCTTCATATTTTTGATCTGTTTCTCATAAAATGTATGGTTTTATGGCAAATCACTGAGGACTGAAGTCACTACATAATGATGTACATTTGAGTTTTGGACTTCATGTCCTTCAGAAAATGCATACTAGCCCAAATCCTGTTATGCTAGCAACTTTCTAAGTTTATAAGAGCAATAGTTTTGGGCCATTGCCCCCCCTCCCCCCATTATTTTAGGCTTTGTTCAGATTTCTTATGCTAGGAGGTTGAGACATATGATGTGCACAAAACAGATACAGATAGTACTGGCAAACTCCCATGACACCTCAAATATCTGTGCAAGGGCCAAAGGAGTTGATCCATGTTGCATAGCAAGGACAGAAAGCACTTTGCTGCTCCAGAAACAAATTCTTGACTATTAGAAGATGTCTCCTTTCTAGCTTCTTGGCATATGCTTTTCCAGAGAGGCTGAGGGATGTAGAACACACCCTCTTTTTCCCCATTTTGAAAATGAGGACCACTACCACAGTTTGGCAGTCTAGAGCCATTGTCCCCAATCCAGATCCAATGTCCCAGCCTTCCATTCAACAGAACAAAGTGAATTTACCATGATACTCCAACAGTATCCAGCTCCTTCACCATTTGTAGATTAATCTTATTGTCTCCTGCAGCTTATGAAATCATAAGCTAGCTACTCATTTGAATCCAATTCTACCAACTGCTTCAGGCACTGCCTCTACAGAAGGGGACATCTGCCATATCCATGAGTTCCTCAGAATGTTCCTTCTACTGCTTAGCAACATCAGCAGTTATGGCCCATATTTCTGCATCCTTATTGAAAATAGCAGGACATTTTACAAAATCTTCCTTCTCGGTCACTATATGGTTTACTGTAACCTCTTTGAGACTGTACAAAACTCATTGTCCACAGACTTGCCAAACTCTTCCAACAACCAGGCCTTTACTTTAGTGACTACCACAGCTGCTGCTTCCCTGGCTTATTACTACATATCAGTCAGATATGGATCCCTCTTGTGCCACTGGACCAAATAATCTGTCAGCTTCTATCACTGTTAGTATCAACATACAGGTCTTAGGGACACTACTACAGGAAAAGCTGACTTTTAATACTGCTTCAGCTATTGAAGTCTTGAACAGGAACCAGTCAGAATTCACATACCTGGCCTCCCCAGGTATACTTGAAAAGCATTTGTGAAGATGGGAACTAACTCATTCCATATAGAACCACAGGACAGGCGTTCTCAGAACATCCTCCCTTACTGCATGTTTAGGTTTTGTGAGTCTGTCCAGCTGCTACATCAGAATATTTGACCCAACTCACCATGGTGATCATATGACAGCTTAAGATCTCTTTTGACTTGAGTGTCTAGAACATATGGCCTCAGGTCTGATAACATGACCACAGAGCTGATCATTAACCTTTAGCCTAGGTGGTCAGTTACCAAGAACACAAATGAACATTTGTGTGCTTGACTGTATTGCTTGTTATAGTTAATCCATGGCAGGTACTATACCTCCAATCAATTCAACACTTGAGTTTAGGTCAAGCAAGCTGGTCAGGGCTGAAGTGCACAGTATGCACTTGGTGGGTATTATTGTAACTATGGCATGCCAGTTACTATAGTTGTAGCAAGCTATTTGCTACACCATTAAGGAGAAGACCATTTTTTTGGTCCTCATCTCAGAGGGGAATTTTTTTTGTCTGGTTCTCATTTCTAAGAAAGTACGTTTTGCTCCTCAATGTAGAGTTGAGAGGTTGCCAGATCAGTGAAGTGCACTAGATGCTTCATGACCTGTACTGCGTCCTAGTAATCACCCCCCCCCCCATGCCTGGATCTGGAGTGGGTCTCAATATCATTTTGCTGGAAGAGCTTCTCTGATTCTTTAACTGAACAATAAGGAACATTCCAGACTATTGTTTGACTGGCCCCTCCTCTCACACCAGTTTTCTGTGGGTGACCTTAAAAGAGCATGTCACTGGTCAATTTAGTTCTAGGGTCTCAAGAGGACACAGACCCTTGGACCGTGAGGTCCCCCTCCAGAATAAAGCATATAAACTCATCCATAAATGCTAGGCACTATGATTTCCTGGGGGCATAGTTGGAATGAGGGGCATATAAGGTCCAGTACTTCACGCAGGGGTGTAGCTAGGATTTTCAAATTTGTACTGACAGCTCTCAAACTGCTACCCCCCTCTCCAGCCAAGCTACGGCCATTCTCGTAATTCACGGTTCGCTCTTTTAGTGTCGATGAAGAGGCATTCGCTGTAATGCCTCTTCAGTAATATAATATAAATTCACTCAAACTCGGTTCCTTGAATTGAAAATTAACCTGAAATGTCAGTTCTTTGAAAAATGCAGCATGGTAGTTGGGGTAGAGACTTTATGCTTTTGTTTTCTGTAACTAAGGTACAGGTTTTGAGCTTGAGTAAATTACTAACCACCTGCTACCACTAACTAGGATGTTTCATTCACACACACACCCCTACCTACCTCTTAGTGCAAGAAATATGGACAAAGCCTAAAATAAACAGGGACAGATATTAAATAATGTTCTCGTGAACTTAGAAAGTTGCTAGAATAACAGGATTTGTGCTAGTATGAATTTTTCTAAAGGACATGAAGTCTGAAGCTCAAATGTCTGTCATTATTTAGCAATTTCAGCCTTCAATGATTTTCTAGAAAATCACAAAATTTATGAGGAACAGACAAAAATATGGGGCAAAAATCTGGACATTCTGCAAAATTTGGACAGTTGAGAGGTATGCTACCTACCACACACACACAACCTCTCAACCTCTTACAGCAACAAACTCATAAATAAAACTGAGGCAAAGGCCCAAAAATAAGGACATTTTTTTAAATATTGCTCTTATAAACTTAGAAAGATAATAGAATAGTAGTAGGTCTTGCATCAGTACTAATTTTCTGAAAGGTATGAAATCTGAAACTGAAATGTCTGCATTATTTTCTAACTTCAGTCTTTAACAATTTGCCACTAATTTGCCAGAAAACTGCAGTTTTATGAAAAACGGACCAAAAATGTGATGCAAAAATATAAAATTGCCAGACAATACAGCTGGGAACCTGTCAAAGGAGGGACACCATTTTAATATGAGCACAGTTAACTTAGAGCAGCTGACAAAATTAGAGAATCTACATGCATTTCTGAAATAAATGTAATGTATAACTCTGATCATTACAGTTATTTATAAAAGTAAAGTAAACCCTCTATGTTTTCTTCCAAAATTGATATTTTGTGGAGGGATCATTAGAGCAACATTTTGAGCCAAAATCAGGGACAGTTGAGGTTTGGCTATGCCTAATTCTATAAAGCAATTTGCATGTACCTCTCAACCTGTTAATGCAATAAATCTGGACAAGGCCAAATATATTGAGGGAACATATAAACAGTACTAAAATTGCTCTTGTATAAACTGGGACAGTTGATAGAACAGGTCTTATTTTAGCATGCATTTTTCTGAAGGTTATAAAGTCTGAAACTAGTGTGTCATTATTTAGTGACTTAATTCCTAAATCATTTGCCAGAAAACCACAAATCGAGGAACAAACCAAAAATAAGAAGCAAAAAATCTATTCATTCTTTGAAAATCTGGACAGTTGGGAGGTATAGTTCAGCTGGGGCTGTCTAAGTTTGCCGCCCTTCCCCCTCACAAAACCATGGTCGAGTGGAGCCTCCCCCTGCAGCCATTCCAATGATCCATTACTTTGCTATTTCACTCCATTTACCATAAACACTAATGTGCATACTGATTTACTTCTATGATGATTTGAACTTCATTTGAAAGTTTTATTTTGCATTTTACAGCACAAACACTAAGACATCTGCTAAACAAACTTAGCATTAAAACTTGTCTGCCCTTGAAACTCACATTCGTTGAAACAACATTAAAACCCACATTCAAAGAAAAATACATTTTACCCGTGGCAGATAAAAATTAATTCTGGGCTGCTTTTAAATCATAGGCCCCTTGCATATGAAACATACATGTGCTCTTTGATACACCTTCCTATTGCTTTGAACATTTTTCCAGTAAACAATGAAACAAAACTGCCCAATTCAGAACATTTCCATCATAAAAGTCTAGTCAAACTTCTACAGTCCACCATTATCAGTAAATAATATGCACAATCTCTGAAGTAGTAAAAAGTCATCTAAATAATTCCACGTTAAATAAATCTAACTAATGAAGAGGTTGCTGCTAGCAATCACCTTTATATTTCATGACTTCACCGAAAAATAGTGTCTGATGCCCCTGAGGAATAAATTGCCTAAATTACATTAATAATAAGCTAGTAATATTGCAATAGGAAATGGATGGCAAACTGATAACAGGCTCATAGTTAGTGTCTTAACTTTCAGTACAGCAGCATTCACCCCTTATGGGAGTAGAACCAACAACCTTCTGCATTAAAAGCAAGTACACAACATTTTGTGCTACTAGCAATGTGAGCCGACTTTGCATAATCAGCACTAAACTTCTCTTCCCCTGCAGCTCTCAGTTCCTTGTAAAATCTACGCAATACTCAACTACATCTCAACTTCGCAGCACAAGAAATCTGGAAAAAGCCAAATTTATTGGGGTGGGTCAAAAGAGCAAAAAACAGGAACACATTAAACATTGCTTGTATAATCTTGAAAGCTGCTAGAATAAAATGCTGTGTTACCATCATACATTTTACTGCCAAGGTCACTGTGCAAAATAGTCAGAACAACATACCACTATGCCAAATCACCTGCTTTGTGAAAGAGAGGAAGACTGAAACTTAAATGGCTATCATTTAATGAATTCAGTTCTCACCATAGCTGTCAACCTCTTAGCACAAAACACCTGGACAAACCCAGTAATGAGGGAATACAGCCCTCAAACATATTCAGTGAATTCAGTTCTTGCCATAGCTGTCAACCTTAGCACAAAAAACCTGGACAAAGCAAATAACAGGGTATTACAGTCCCAAAAATAAGGACAAATTTCAAATAGTCTTAAACTTAAAAAAATTGCTATAAAAAAGGTTGTGTTAGTATATATTTATTGCTAGAATAAAAAGTTGTTTTACTATGTCACAAACACAGGGATAAGATGCAGACTCCACACAGAAGGCACCCCAGCCAAGAATCAAACCAGAAAACCTACAGCTGTGAGGCAACAATACTGCCACTGCACCATCAAATATGTAAGAAAGTAAACATTCAGAAACCTGAAGTCTGACATTTAAATGCCTGTCAATTTGTTAATCAGGACAGTCTGACTTGGAGCAAAAGAAAACACAATTCTCAGCAGAGGCCCAGATAAAAATAATGCAGATATGTCTTTGTAACATGGGAGGACACAAAAGCAAACCCACACAAACAAAGGGAGAAGATACAGACCCCCCACACACACAAAGAAGGCACCCCAGCCAAGAACCAAACCCAAGAACCTACAGCTGTGAGGCATCAATGCTACGTTGCTACCACTGCACCATCAAATTTCAAGCATTGCAATATTTAAAACCCACAGATACATACAAATATTGATCAGATCAAATATGAGGCAAAAATCTGCAATTTTGTTATAAATGGTGGTGGGTAGGGAATTCAGGTCTTTAACACCTGCATACAAGGTACAGGGTTCAAGCCTGAGGTATTCCCTACCACACCACCATGAGTAATCACACCAGTACATCCCACCTGGGGCATTTTCACAGACACACACACACACACACACACACACACCTCCATTTCATAGTACTCACCAACCCTCCATGAAGTGAGACCAGCTCGGGAATGCTCAGACCAACATAATGAATCCTTAATCCTCCTGTTCGAAAAGCATTTGGAGCTCCCAGTCCCAACGTGCAGTAAAGCGTGACAAAAATAAAGTTTAAAGCGCGAAAAAAAGAAAGTTTGAAACGCTACCCGCTCGGAAAGCATTTGGAACGTCATTCCGACTGGCTGCCTAAAGCGCGCTGACGTCATTGTGCAGTAAAGCGTGAAGGAAAAGAAAATTTAAAATGCTACCCCCCCTTCTACATACGTTGTACTGAAATCAGTACAGTGCGTATGCCTCCCGACGTCCCTGAGTACTTGCACTCGGTCTTGTGCACATTTGTAAATAATTTCACATTTTTTATCTGTTCCTCATCCTCTGTATTTATTGAAACATGTTTCTATTTTCCTGTTTACATTGATTTTTATTGTTTTTATTAACTCATATCTGAATGCAGTTTTATGCAGTGCTGTTCCAATAAAACCATTCAAAGAAGCACATTTAGGTTCACTAGAGTTTACTGTGTGCCAGTATATATTCAAATTGCTCCAAAATGTAGATAACACTGAGCACCACCTCCCTGAACACATTGCATATTTCCAAACTTACATGACAGAGAAGAGATGTACAATTTAAATATACTTCCCCAACCCCATCCTTGTAAGGGACTTTTCTTCTCACACCTCCTTTAACGTTACACACTAGTCCTGAGGTCATAGCACATTTACATAGCTTAAATGCAGTTAAGGGGATCTTTTTTTTTTTTTTTTGCAGCTCCACATCTGCAGTTGAGTTTCCCACATTTTTTCACTGCACTTCTAGGTTGTTTTGGCAAAATGGTGCCTTTGGTCAGCCACTTTTGACAAACCATAATGTGTAAATGTTATTTGTGGTAAATAATGTTGATAGTTTTAATATTTATAGTTACGTCACAAAATTAAAAACATTTATTAAAGTACAAAGGAAGAAGAGATGTATTTGTTTACTTCTGTTACTACTTTGTTTTTTTTGTAAGAGGGCTCCTTTTCATATTTCATTAGTTATAACAGTTACAGGTGGCACAGTAGTTAACATTGCTTCCTCACAGGACCTGGTTCCCCAGTTAAGTTCTTGGCTGGGTTGCCTTTTATGTGGAGTCTATGTGCCCTTCCTGTGCCTGAAGAGCTCTTCACTGGGTGTTTTGGCTTCATCCCACATCCCAAAGGCATGTAGAACACGAATTTGTGATCCTTCAAATTGTGCGTGTGTGTGTGTGTGTGTGTGTGTGTGTGTGCGTGTGGCTGCGTGGGTGCGTGTGTGTTCGTGGCTGTGTGTGCGTGTGTTTGTGTGTGCGCATGGCTGCGTGGCTGCGTGGGTGCGTGTGTGTGTGTGTGTGTGTGTGTGTGTGTGTGTGTGTGTGTGTGTGTGTGTGTGTGTGCATTTGTGTGCGCCATGTATGATAGACATGAGTGCTGGAATAAGCTCTATAGCTCTCCTACAACCCTGAAATGCATAAGGCAGGTAATCAGGGAATTAAAGAATGAATAAATCAATGAATGTAGCGTAGTAGTCTGCTTTTTCTCTGTGGATGATTCTGTTCAGCATCCTGGTTTCCATGACATTCTTTAACAGACTACAGCATCCTGTACCCATTGTTAGGCTATTGGTCTTGTGGTTCTGTGGTCTTTATAAATATTCTCAGTGTACAAGTCTTTCCTGTGCTATATTTGGCAATGTCTTCTAAAACTCAAAGTTAGGTCTATTCTTATTTGCCAATGTAACATGCTACACTTGCATAGGTTGTACATGCTGTGTGTGAGCCTACTGTCTGCACTATGAAGTTTATTAATATGTTCAGACATATGTTTGCCGTCTACTTCAATGCTGAATAATATTTTAAACAACAACAAGTAACATGATATATTTCATATGCCTGTCACATCCAGAAGCACATTACACACCATCACTTCCGTGAACTGTGCTCAAAAGTTGCTATCATACAATACAGGACTAAGGTTAAATAAGTTCAGTTACTGTATATGCACAGCATATGTTTATTTCAAATCTGAGTATTCAGTTTTTCTAGAGGGTTACATTTCTATAAGTCTTCAGAGAATAAGCTTTTTCAGTATGTCTATGCATAGTACATTACATTTGTAAAAATGTTTTTGAAAGGGTGCTGTGGGCTTGATAAAATAAATTTAAGCATGCTGCTACAAGGAGGCTTACATGCATTATAAGGGTTTCTTGACATTAGATTTGCAAGAATGTCTTTCAGCAATCAAACATCATAAAGTAGCATTAGTCATGCTACCACTAAGAAATTCTGTATTCCTATTGAAGAAAATACCATGGTGTGCATGGCACCAGAATTACAAAACCTACCTTTAAGATAATGTTTGATACCATCTCTGATAATCTTCCTTAGGACTAAGACTGTTTATTCCTCACTTTTTAGCTTTATTTTAATGATTTGAGAAAACACAGCACACTTCATCTGTTTGCCTCATACATCTTGCGAATTGGTGCGAGTAGTTTAGGTGAGCAATACCTGAAATTTGATGTGTGTTCTTGGAAAGCATTATACAGATGAATGACTCTATGGAGACTGCTTTTTCACAGTTAGTTTCTACTCACTGAAGCATAAAATACGTAACTGGGAGGTCTACATTAACTGACATTTTGAAATAAATTATTCAAACAATTAAAAAAGGAACATAATGTTTTATATGACCACTAGGGATAATTTAATGGAGGAGGTGTATTTTTTAATACACAATCTAAAAAAAACAAACAAAAAAAATCTTTTCATCTTTTATAGGTGTGACAGTGGTGCTGGTGGTAGGAGTCTGTTATTTATGTCTGCTTCTCTCACTTCAGCAGGGGATGGAAAAAGCATAATGCAGCCATATATCCATTATAAAGACTTTGTATTTCTCACTTCATGACATTCCAGATTTTTGGCCTCAAATTACTACACAGTGCTGATTTACATTGGAGTGTTTGTGGAGTCTCCAACTTATTTGACAAGGAAATGCGTAAGATGAAATAAAACAGCAAAATGAATCAGCCGCTGCCTTCTGTTAATAAGTTGTGACTGAAAGTATTCACAGTTCTGTAGCAAACTTATTGAAGGTACATTCTTAATCTGCAGTACATCAGTCTGACATAATCCACTCATATTGTTATGACAGTTTGTTGTTATAAAACAGTTTACTGAGGAAATAGCTATCATTAACCCATTTCTCTGACATCAGATCTGTTGAACAATCCTAGTGTTAGAAAAGGAAAAAAACATCTATGAGTGGATTAAAAACTCTACCCTCCCCTGAATGCTCCTTTTTATATGTATCGATTCTTATTTCATCTCATGGTAGAGGGTAAAGCTACTTTGGGGCAGAGAAGTAGGTTGGGTCCTCTTCTCACAGCATTACCTACCTGCATTTTGCTGTATCACTGTTTAAAAACATTGTGTTATTTATATTTATGTGTGTACCTTTGATTAATTTGCTAGACTAAGACAAAAGTCAAAGGGCAGGATTCACGAAGGCTTGCACGGAGTCTAAGAGTAGTGTAAGACTCCATGCAGCCTTCGCGATCCAGGAACAGCCCAAAGTCCGTGTAAGAGACCAGCTAAAATGTCTCTTACACGGAGTGGGCGTGGATAAGCTAATCACCTCACTTGCAGCCGAATAGCATGCAAATGAGGTTGATTAGAGATCCAGGAAGCCCAAAGCAGCCCGTGTAAGAGCCGTTTTAGCTGCAGAAATGTACTCAGTTGACAACTGAGTACGTTTCTGCAAAAAACACAATGGAGACATGTCAGCTCCAAATAAAGGGTGCATATGTGTCAGGCAGCATGCCAATGGCCAAATATGTGGCCATTGGCAAGGTACCCCCATGCAAATATGAGAAATAAATATTTTTTTTTCGGCGATCGCCGGTGTTTAAACGCAGCGCAGCCCCGCGCAAACGGACTGCGCTATATAAAAACATAAAAATGAAGGTTATAAACCCACAAATGTGGGTTTTATGCAATACATGGATTTACAATCCAGGGACCAGCAGACCAAAAACAACATGGCCACCGTTTAGTGGTTGCTAAGGGGGGAAGCTGAGTCTAAGAGATGTAACTAAGCATTAGTAGGCAATCTGATGCAAATGAGTGTTAGGATACTGAATTCCACTGTCACATAGCAAATGAGCACATTCTGAGTAGTGTAAGAGTTACATAAGGGGGAGGAACAGAGTAGGAGATAGGTGACATCACAGGGGGGAATGGCAGAAAGAAATGCAGTTCATTGGAGGTCAGAGTTACATGACAGATGTCAGACACATATCATGGAAAGAGGAGTGCCACAACATAAGCATGGGAAAGTCAAGAAATGGAAGGTGTACACTGTTGCCTACACCAAAGTTTCTTGCTGGGCATGCATGCGCACGTGTGCATGCCATGAAGCGCGAGTAAGACAGTGTGCGCATGTGTAAGGCAGACTGAGCATGTGGGAGCATGTTGGTAGATGTTTAACACTGTTTGCATGGGTGTGCGCGCGTTTCAACCCGAATAAGCAGATTCTGAACCGTATAAGCATGTGTGCGCGCATGTAAGCCACTGTGAGCGTGTTTCTGCTAGTATGCACGCTGCTCCCCCCTGAGGAAACAGAAAGGAAAAAGGAAGCAACGGAATTAGTAGGAAGCTAGCAGGGAATACTGCTGGAGCTAGCAGGTGAAAACAATTAGAAGCAGGCAATTAGACAGGCAGAATAGTAGCTCAGCCCAACACTTCAAACTCTGCAAACAGCAGTGCAAGATGTTTCTCTCAAGAGACACTGCAAGACAGGAGTAAGCTATTAGAAGTGAAAACTGAAAAAGCTGAACTCAGAGCAGAAATGTTAGGGGCTGCCATAGCTGTCATAATGAGACATAGGCGACTTGCTGAGGGTGGTGACAATGCAGATGGTGCCAGACAACCCACAGTGAGGAGACGGAGAAGAGTGTACAGGCCCAGGGTCACCTACCATGGGTTACATGAGCCGGAGATAGTAGAGCGCTATAGAGTGGACAGAGACCTCCTGCAGCAAATAGTCGAGCTGTGCAGGCCACGCCTCACACACAGAACCAACAGAGGGGAACCCATCCCAGTGGAAACCAAGGTATGTGTTGGCCTAAGAATACTAGCAACAGGTACCTTCCAGAGACCAACTGGTGATATGATGGGGATATCACAGGCATCAGCCTCCAGGGTACTGCACCAGTTCCTGGATGCCATGTCAGCACATGTCAGTGATCATGTATATTTCCCCAATGCCCGTGAGGTACTGGCCAGCAATATGTGTCTCTTCCAGCAAATAGCGGAATACCCTGAGGTAGTGAGTGCAATAGACTGCACGCACATACGCATCAAAGCACCAGCCGGTGAGCAGGGTAGGGCCTACATTAACCGCAAGGGCTTCCCCTCCATCAACTGCCAGGTCATGTGTGATGCCCAGGGCATAATAATTAATGTGTGTGCTGGCTGCCCTGGGAGCTACCATGATTCCTACATCTGGCATTTGACACAGCTGTACCAGACATTTGCCAATGGGGACATCCCACATGGACACCTAGTGGGGGATGCAGGTTATGCACTGAAGCCGTGGCTGATGACACCCATCAGAAATACACACACACACCTGAACAGGAACGTCATAATGAGGCACACGCACAAACACGTAATGTAATAGAGCGTGTGTTTGGGCTGCTCAAGTCATGGTTCCGGTGTCTGGACACATCTGGTGGAGCCTTGCAGTACACACCAACTACATGTACCCAAATTGTCATGGTATGTGCTATACTACATAATATGATCTTGCGAAAACAGCTGCAGCAGGACCAGCATAGGGCTGGGCCAAAGAGCCCACCACCATTGCCAAGGCCATCACAGGCAGAGCGTGACTCGGAGGAGGAACAACCTGAGCCTGCTCCAGTAGGCAGAAGGAGGCGTGCCCAGTATGCCCTGGCCTTGGCAAAGAGGCAATGCATAGCACATACACTGGCTCAGTAGGAACCCTGGGAATGATACCCCCTCTGACTCACTCAAATAATAACAGGGATGCCTAAAATGACATGACCTGCTCACAAACATGTACAGGGAGTGTAATATGTGCATCTGACAGAGGCAGCCCTGCAGCACCACCTAAGGCATGAATGCCGTGTGTTAAGTAATGTAACACCATGTACTATATGCACACCTGAGGACCGTGACTAACATCCTACCCTCACCAAGTATCATGCCACAATATGACAATGAGATGATCAAGTGCAATAATTGGCTGAAGTATTGCAGTTAGTCAAAGGGGATCCAATGTGTGCCAGCCTGGGATGACATGCTGAGCATGACACGATGCTCCACCTGCTATGACTGCCATGCACCTATCAGTGCAGGCCATATGGATACTGGCAAAGGCTGTTGTTACCCACAGCATGCCCTGAATAGGTAAGGCTCAAAACACAAACCTACCTCCATAGGTATCAGAAGGGATAAGAACCTAGATGTAATGCTACCCAATGCCAGAAGTCTAAACATCAAGATGCATGCAGTCTAAACTCACCCAGTATGGAGAATGTTGATATCTGTGCTGTAACAGAAAACTGGGTCAAGGCTCACAACAGCACCCTAACACTACCAGGTTACACCTCATACTGTGCTGTACAGCCTCAAAACATGGAACAAGCTACAAAAGGAGGGTGACTAGCAATAATTGTCAAGGATAACCACACCCCCATGTTGATACCACAACAAGAAGCAGCATGGACTAGCCATGGTCAAGTAACAGTGGCTAAAACTGCCCCCCAGTTTATAGTCTGCTACAGACTACCGTCCCAACACCATGAACTGCACCTGGCCTATGTTGGAATACATGAATATATCAAGTCCTCCAAACCACATTATATTGGGTGACTGAAAATACCCAGACATAGACTGGGAGCATTATACTAGCTCCAACACTGTAGGACAAAAGTTCATAGAATCCATAAACCATAATGCCCAGGAACAACGTACCACTCTCACAAGAGGGGTAAGCATACTGGATATGATAATCAGCAACATGGATACTGGATGGCAAAATGAGAAGTGTATTGCTCACTGGTAAGACCAGACCATAGAGTAATCACACTGGATATACACATCCTGACCACAGTCCCTGGCCAGAAAACCACAGTGAAAAACATGTGTAAAGCAAAATTTGCACTCCTCCAAACTGATGCAGAATCCATTAAAGGTCCTGTGCAGGTGCAAAATATGGGCCACACCTCAGAACCTGTTATACAGGCATTCCATGAACACTGCCAGGAATGCTTGGATTATGCAATCCTAAATTAAAACAAGACACAATGCCATACACGCAGGCATCTGGCATGGTGGACACCAGCCATAACCAAACCATGCAAGAGAATGAGTAAGCTACTACATGATAGAGCAAACATAAAAAAAGAAGTAATCACTGATCAGTAGTATGACAATAAAATATGTCCACACATGCAATCCACTAAGGCCAGCTACAACAAGTTGAATCTGTGAATCTTGAGGCAATGTTACACCTGCCCCAAGTACACATACAACCCCCAACTCCCCCCAAGAAATACAAATATATGTGAGAGATGCAACCATCTATCCAAACTGGAGGCTGAGCTCCCTCAACTCAGTACTCCCTAAACTAGTCAGGAGGAGAAGGTAACACACACACCACAAACTCAATCCCACATAGACCTATCACAACTGCAAACCAAAGACATAAACACAGAAAAACATTCCCGGAGGCCCGAATTACAAACACACCACACCAACAGAGGCCTCCAAAGCAGACACCCAATCAAACAACCTCCAAACATAGCACATGCAACACATAGTACACAAAGCTGGTGTGCCAAACAGTCACAGGCCAGAAGGAGAAACAACATACCTGATACAGTTGTAATAGGTGACTCCATAGTGAGACACGCTGCTGTCCCGCACACCAGACTGGACAAGGGAAAGGGTACAGTAAGCTGCCTGTAGGCTGCTACAATACGCCACATAACACAAGTATGCAGGTCACCCCAAAGCAAGTAGAAATATGATGCAGTCATAGTCCATGCTGGTGTGAATGACCTGAGATGTACCTCCCCAGACTACATGAAAAGAGACATAGATGAGCTCTCCGATTATGTAGTCCAGGCCAGTATGACACTGACCGTTTGCAGCATCCTACCCTCACCAAGAATGATGCCACAGTACAAACACGGAATGATCAGTTATAACAAGTGGCACAATTACTGGTGTCATTCCAAGGGGATCCAATGTCTGTCTGCTTGGGATGTCATGCTTGACAAGCCACGCAGCTGTTCCAGGGATGACTTGCACCTGTTACCCCTGGGCGTCTGGATATTGGATAAGGCTTTTGCCACCTCCATAGAGCCTTTTGTAGGCAAGGCTGAAAAGACTAACCCACCACCCTACAAAACATAAGTGGAAAGAAACATAAGGGTAATGCTGACCAGTGGCAGATGTGTAAACCTCAATATGCATGCTCCCGAGGCCATCCCCAGTATGGAGAACATTGATGTCTGTGCAGTGACAGAAACCTGCTGCAAGCCTCCTGACAGCACACCAGCACTACCAGGTTATACCACATATCATGCGTTATGGCCCCAAAACTTGGAACAAAACATAAAAGGAGGGTGAGTATCCATATTCAGCACAGACACCCATATGTCCAGGTAACTGACAATTTACAAGGCATTGGAGTCCACCCATGTGCAACTAACTGTAGGCAAGACTGCTGTACAGTCTGTAGCATGCTACAGACCACACTCTCACACACAGGAACCCCACCCAGCCGTCCTGAAGACACTGGACAGTATGAATGTCCCACCAAATACCAAACAAGGTACTCACAAATTACCACATAGGTGGCAAACCATTATGTATGGAAGGAGTAATCAGGGACCTAGGGACACAAGTGGACAGTAACCTGTTATGTGACACTCACATTGCCAATGTGGCTAGGAAGACTGTCTATATTGGACACCGTATCATGAAAGGATTCACATCTACATCAACAGAGGTCATTGTGCCCCTATACTGTTCTCTTATCAGACCCATAATCTAGTACAATGCCTCATTTGGGATGTACCTTACCTGACACCTGCAGCAGTTAGAAAGACCTCAAAGGTACCTCACCAAGAGGATAAAGGGTCTCAAATATATGTCATATGCTGCCTGGCTGTAGACACTCCAGCTGAATGCAGTCACATACTGCCTACACAGAGGCATTGTATGTCTGTTGTACAAGGCCATGTCCAACACAGGGGTAATGCACATGCACCACCCCAGAAAACTCAAAGCCATCAGAGCTGTGAGAGTGAGAGATGTCAACCTCAACACATAATGAAATAGGATGTGCTGGAGGGACAGATACATAACCCAGAGGCTCCCCACACCCTGGAACAGAATCCCACTCCATGTTAGGCAGAGCCCCTCACTGACACTCTTCAACAGGAATCTTGCCAAGTGGATGGATGATCGTAGATTTACACTGGGGGTCTTCACTGTGTCACGTCCAGACAGAGGCACAGCAAAGCAAATCATAAATGCCCATAATATTCACATAGCAAGGGGTGGCAAAAGCCACACACACTCTGGCTAGGCTTACAAATGCCCTAGGGTGGATAGCCTAGTATGAACCTATGAACCTATGAACCTATGAAGATACAAATTGTACAGGACACTAAGGATAATCCCAAGGCTTCCACAACTGATGGTAGGAACCGTGTTGGGAATTCATAGATATGCTCTGAATCACACAAATATTACAAACAACATACCAAACACACACACATATTGCCAACATACATCCTGACAGGTGCAGTGCAACCCCCCCCCCCCCACACACACACAGAATGCAAAATATCTATCCCAGCAGACTGCTGGCTCCCTGACATTGCAGATGCTGAGGTAACAGCCAGCATCTACAAAGCAAAACACACAGCAGCAATGGTATGAGATGGTGTCCTGGGCTGAGTCCAACATGGACTCCAAGAAGAATGGAATGCCAAATCACACTACTGCTCAATGTCAGCCTTACCACAGGATATGTACCCAAAGAGCCGTGTACAACAACAGTGGTCGTTCTCAACAAAGGTGTTGCCTGAATGGATACTGAAAACTACCATCCCAGAATCCTGAGAAGCTCGGTCTGCACAGCTATGGAAAGGATCAGCATGTACCGCAGACATAAAGATATTGGGGACCTACTAACACCAGACCCTACCCAGTGTGGCTTTCTTAAGTGCATATCCTGCCCCTAAACATGTTTGACTCATTTGAAACAGTCATTAAGGTCATTGATGAGGGCAATGTGGTCCACACAGCGTAGCTGGACCTTGCAAAGGCTTCTATACAATACCCTACATGTTCATTATAGATATGCTCACCAGCTTAAATATAAACCCCTATGTCAGTAGAGGGGTTGCAAACCAGACCAAGGACAGAACTGACATGGTCAGACATGCTGCAGCCATGTCAGACTACAAACCAGATATAACTGGCATCCCACAAGGCTTGGTCCTGGGACCTCCCTCGTTTGGTATATATGTCCCATAGGTACAGGCCAACATGGAAGGACTGTGTCTGAACATGTTTGCAGAGGACTACAAACTGCCCACCATATCTGACCCTCCAGCTGACACAAGCATCCCACAAAAGGGCCACATAGAAACAGACAACTGGTGCCATAGTCATGTCAGCAAGCTAATTGCAGAAAAGTGTATAGTCAACCCCCGTGGATATACAGTAAGTGCCCACCAGTTACCACATAGGTGTTAACCCATTACGTACTTAACATGTAATGAGAGACCTGGGGACACAAGGTGATAGATATCCTGCATTGGCAAACATGTGGCTGTAGTGTATACAGAAACATACCATATACCCACCTAATCATGAAGGTTGTCAGATTTAGATAAGGGGAGGTCATTGTGGCTTTGCAGTCATCCTTCATCAGCGTTACAATTGACTACAATAGCCCCTGTGGGATGTACCTCAGCAGACACCTCCATCAACTGTAAAGTCCCCAACAGTACCTCACCAGGAGTATCAAAGAGCTTGCACAGATGCCATGTGTTGCCTGATTAAACAAACTGCAGCTACACACACTGCCATACTGCCCACCCAGAGGCAAGCTGTGCCTGATGTATAAAGCCATGTCCAAGCTGGAATCAATGAACATGCTGCACCTTGTACAATCTGAATGGCAGTGAGCTATGCACATGAGAGACCTGAACCCCAGCACTGACATACATAGGACAAGCTGTACTGCATGATCCATAACACAGAAGCCACCACCACTCATGAGTAAACTCCCAGTACAGGCTATTCATAGAGTCACTCATCGATTCTCCTCAAGAGGAATTTTGATGAGTGGATGGGAGATGGTAGGTTTACCCTGGGTATCACTGTTATGTCCACAGGTAGACAGAGGCACAGTATACTAACCATGACATCTGTCATGGCAAACTACACTTACAATGTGTGTCGAAGGACAAACACACTCTCCGACTAGCATTAGAAATGGCCTAGGGCACATCGCTAGTGTTTGCAAATGTACACCTATGTTGTGGAATACACTACCAATGTTGGACAAGCCTGGTTTAAGTAGTTCATAGCTGAACATAATGCAACATGGTCAGATGTGCACAACTGGCGCCTAACCAGGCTGTTGTGCTCACTATGGAAATGTAAAGCAGTGATAGGACTAAAGCCCAGGATACTGTCCACCACAGTCAAAGTACTGAACCAGTACACTATACGGTACTACAGTGTTAGGTCAGTATGAAAGGATGTTGACAACTGTATGCAAAGTATCCCATGCAAACCCTGCAGGCACAGTATAATCCCTGTTGTGTTCACACACAAAGCAGTCGGACAGTAACTACACAACATGACACACAACACACAACCATAAACGGGAGATATTTGTTGAAGTTCACACTCATCCTCAAATGTGATGGGCTGCAGAGTTCAACATATGGAAAGCTCACACTTGGCATGCTCACACACTTTGATAAATGAGACATATGTCAGACAACATGCCATGGGAAGGCTGAACTGGGCATGCTCACACACTTAGGCCAAATCTCAGTTTAGCAGTTGGCCACACATATCTGGTATTTGTACGTGTTATTCCAGGAACCAACCACATTACAGCAATCTGCCCAGTGCACACAGTTAAATGACTGCAGAGACATACGTGATATAGTGGATTCCTCCCATATGCAAACATCTTCCACAGATACACAAGTTGTTCATACAAACAGGGAATGCTATGGCAATAATGACCTGCAAACAGTCTATCAGCAACAAATAATGTGCATTTGACAATTAAACATATGGGTGTAGAGGTCAACACTAGGTTGTTTGCCCTAGGGAATGACAGTTTAGCCAGAGTGTGCTTGGTGTCTGCCTCCCCAGTACAGTAGTCTACTGTGCCACTGTAAAGTAGGTCACATAAGGCACCGTGTGAGGCTAGTGTGCTGTGCCTCTGTCAAGCAGGGACACAGTGGAGATCCCAGGGTTTGAATTTGCTAAGCCACAGCCATGTTGTTGGTGTGTGCTGGAAGAGGGTTGCTGAGGACCTCTAACAGTAAGTGGGCATCAATAACAGACTGAGGGGAGCCTTATCTGCATTGTCTGGACAATTTCACTGTCAACACTGTGTCCTGATGATTACGAGGGATTGAAGTGTCGTGCCGGTACTGTTCAGAGATGTCCTCTCTCTGTGGGCTACTGCTCTGCAATGTATTAGCTCACTCTGTTGGACAGCTCATATATGGCTTGTGTACATCTGACAGGTGTCCTGTTGTGGAGCAGTTATGGGTATATTTGGGATAGCATGATCAATGCAAACCTTCCACATGCTCATAGAATGCAATTGTCAAGGATTATGCAGAGTGGCCTGTATACTCCCCCAGCATGGGTCCTTTGAAGTCTTCCATCCCAGTCTTCACAAGTGTAAAGTCTGCTTTTGATAAATACAGTTTGTTTGCAGTGACAACCTTGCCTGGGGGTGGGGATGGGATATGGATGGCCAGGGAAAGGTGGGTATGGTCAGATATCAACAATGGCGGTCTACCTCTGGTGTGGAACAGTGAGTACCCATGTTGTAGATGGTCAGGTGCAATATGTATTCCCCCTTGTGGCTGTGGTGAGTGGTTCTGCCATAGCACATGGACTCAAAAATTGTAGTGGCTGTAGGGTAATGTTGTAGAGGCCTGAGTAGTTTCCACACACAATATGCCTGTACCTGACGTTAACAACTGGAATGGTGGTATATGAACACCTGCATATCTTGGCACTGTGCCCAGGGAAGCAAAGTGTGTGTCCTGGATGTGGGAGGGGTGGTCAGGACTGGTTGTGTTGTGTGTTACAGGTCCTGTGGTCACAAAGCATAGTATAAAACATAACCTGCCAGTGCCATGTGCATATCTGACCCTGACGTAGGTGGCTGCAAATGCATATATATGCTATCCCCCACCTGACAGGTAGTACTAGATGTACATACCTCTGTAGAAATAATGATGTCAGCACCCTATAAATACTGCAGGTGAAGAACACATGCCCAGTAATCTGGATAGTGTGCTCTGCTAATGCATCCGTCTTGAGTGTCATAACATAGTTAGGTAGGGGTTTGAATCCTACAAATGCTCGGTGTGTGTGAGTGGGGTTGGTTTGTGTGCAAGTCTGTGTGAGGGAAATGTCCCTTTTGGCAACTGGGAAAACACACTACAGGATGCACATTCCCCTTTCTAAACACTGATGATGTCAGCACCCTATAAGTACAGCAGGAGAAGGAGCACCTCCCAGTAATGCAAATAGCGTGCTCTGCTAATGCGTCCGTCTCGAGTGTCATAACGTAGTTAGATAGGGGTTTGAATCCTGCAAATGCTCAGTATGTGTGGAGGGGATCAGTGTGTGTGCAAGTCTGTATGAAAGAAATGTCCCTTTTGGCAACTAGGAGAACACACTACAGGATGCACATTCCCCTTTCTAAACACTGATGATGTCAGCACCCTATAAGTATAGCAGGAGAAGGAAAACCTCCCAGTAATGTGAATAGCACGCTCTGCTACTGTGTCCATCTTGAGTGTCATAACATAGGTAGGGGTTTGAATCCTGCAAATGACAAGTGTGTGTGTGTGTTTGGAGGGGGGGTTAGTTTGTGTGCAATTCTGTGTGAGGGAAATGTCCCTTTTGGCAACTAGGAGAACACACTACAGGATGCACATTCCCCTTTCTAAACACTGATGATGTCAGCACCCTATAAGTACAGTAGGAGAAGGTATGTGGCATGGACAATGACTGAGTCATATGTGTCCATGCCTCTGACTGATCTTGCTTGTGTTATGTGGTGGACCATAGTGCCCCACGGGCATATCACTGTGACCTTCTCCTTGTCCAGCCTAGTGAGCGTGACCTCACTGTACCGGACAATAAAGGTACCTAACACAACTGTGGCAGGTGTGTTGTCTAGCCGTACAGGCTGTGACTGTTTGGCAAACAGAATTCGTGTGCTATGTGTTATGCGTGATGTGTTCTGGCATAATGTATGCCTGTGTGCCAGCTGAAGAGGTGTCTGCTGCTCAGGCAGGATGCTATTCTTAGGCTCCACGAATGGCCCAGTGTGTTCACGTGCTTGTATTGCTGTCAGTGTAGGTCTACATCAGACTGGTGTTGTAGTCACTGTAGTATTTCATGCCACCTGACAGGTTATGCTAGTACTGGGTTCAGAGTGCTTAGTCCCCAGTTTGGCTATGTGGTTCCATCTCATACATGTGTTGTACGTCCATGTGTAGGGGAGAGGGTTGACTGTGTACATGTGGCAGCTGTGACATTGCCACATGACCCACATATTCCACAACTGTACCATAGAGGTGACTGACAACTGACCTTTGCACATGCTACCATAGTATTGTGATTGCCATGGTGATTAACAGCACATAGGGCCAATGGGAAACAAGGTACATAGGATCATAGGTTCATAGGTTCATACTAGGCTATCTGCCCTAGGGCATTTATAAACCTAGCCAGAATGTGTTTGGCTGTCGCCATCCATTGTAAATATATCTTGCCATGCCCTTTTTCGAGGTTAGTATACTGTGCCTCTGTCTAACAGTGACACAGAAGTGATACCCGGGGTAAACCTACAATGTTCCATCCACTCATCAAGACTCCTCTTGAAGAGAGTCAATGAGGGACTCTGCCTAACCTGGACTGGGATTTTATTCCAGAGTGAAGTGAGCCTCTGGGTTATGAATCTGTCCCTCCAGCATGTCCTATTTATTTCAGTGCTGAGGTTCAAGTCTCTCAAGCGTGTAGCTCGATGGGATTTGGATATTCTCAGGTGCAGCATGCCCATTAATTCCAGGTTTGACATGGCTTTATACATCAGGCACAGATCGCCTCTGAACAGGTGGTATGCCACTGAGTAGAGCTGGGGTTTCTTTAACCGGTCAGCATATGGTATCTGTTTGAGCCCTTTGATCCTCTTGGTGAGGTACTTTTGGGGTCTTTCCAGTTGCTGCAGGTGTCTGGTAAGGTACATCCCAACAGGGGCATTGTACTCAATTATTGGCCTGATGAGGGATGAGTAAAGAGGCACAATGTCCTCCCCTGATCTAGATGTGAATCCCTTCATGATGGGGTTGGCTATATAAAATGTCTTTCTAACCACTTTGGCCATGTGGTTGTCAAATGAGAGACTGCTATCAACTTGGGTCCCCAGGTCCCTAATTACTTCTTCTATACTTAATGGATTACCACCTATGTGGTACTTTGTGGGCACTTTGGTTTTGCCAAAGGGGATGACTATACACTTTTTTGCATTCAGCTTGAGGCCATGGCTCTGGCACAAGTTGTCTGTTTCTATGAGGCCCTTTTGGAGGATGCTTGTGTCAGCTGGAGAGTCGATTATGGTGGCCAGTTTGCAGTCATCTGCATATTTGGTCAGCCACAGTCCTTCCGTGTTGGCCTGTACCTCCGATAAATATATACCAAACAAGAGAGGTCCCAGGACTGAGCCTTGTGGGACACCACTTGTAACTGGTTTGGAGTCTGGCATGGCTCCAGCAATTCTAACCATGTGGGTTCTGTCCTTGAACCAGTGTGCAATCCATCTAGTGACATAGGGGCTTATATTTAAGCTGGTGAGCTTCTCTATAATGCCCGAGTGGGGTATTGTATCGAAGGCTTTTGCGAGGTCCAGGTAGGCTGTGTGGACCACCTTCCCCTCGTCAATGGCCTTGGTGACTGTTTCAAAGAAATTAACCAGGTTTGAGAGGCAGGATCTGCCCTTAACAAAGCCAAACTGGGTATGATCCAGTGTCTGTAGGTCCCCAATATCTTTATTTATGAGGTCCATGATGATCCTTTCCATAGCTCTGCAGACCGAGCTAGTGTGGCTTATGGGACGATAGTGTCCAGGATCCGTTGAGGCACCACCTTTCTGTATAGGGACCACTGTTGCTGTACGCCACTCTTTGGCCACATATCCTGTAGTAAGGCTGGGATTGAACAGT
Source organism: Protopterus annectens (assembly GCF_019279795.1). Classification (NCBI taxonomy): domain Eukaryota; kingdom Metazoa; phylum Chordata; order Ceratodontiformes; family Protopteridae; genus Protopterus; species Protopterus annectens. The sequence continues at coordinate 698,621,815 of NC_056748.1, forward strand.
AGTTTTATGTTTGGTTGTAGCTCTTCTTGGAGTTCATGTAGGACACAGCCCGGGACACTGTCTGTTCCCATTGATGCAGTGTGTATTGCTTTGGAGAGGGCGGATCTTACCTGAGCATCTGAGATGTCAGGGGGGCAGCACTCTGCTGGGATATATATTTGCCCTTTCGGTGTGGAGGGGGGGGAGTTTGCGCTGAACCTGTCAGCTAGAATGTTGGCAATGTCTGTGGGTTTGGTGTTTGTATTGACATTTTGGACTACCTCTGAGCATATCTGGGAATTACCACCCAGGTTCCTAACATAACTAAAGAAAGCCTTGTGATTATCCTTAGTGTCCTGTGCAATTCCTCTCGAAGCTGGCCTTACACAATTCTATGAGTGCCTGTAGTTATTTGCTAATACTGATCAGTGATGCCTTCCCTTTTTGTGATTTTGCTGTATCATTTAGTAGCTTCCTCCTTCTATTGTGTAGTTTGTTTATGGCTGGGGTCCACCAGACAGGACGTCTGCCTTTGGAGGATTGGGTCTTGGTTTTATTCTGGATCACATGATCCATGCATTCCTGAAGGTGTCCATAAAATGCGTTTATACTTTCATTACCTTATCCCCTGTGCTACCTATGTATGTAGCCTTCTGTTGACATCCTTACCACCAGTATGCCAACATGTCCAGATGATACACTATGGTACTTACCATGGGTGTAGACAACACTACATGACAAACATACCCTTACTGCATCAGGCATGCTGTGATATACCCACAATTATTTCAGCACACAGTACTGTTAACAACATGATACTATTACTACACGTCTATGTAGTCACCCTGTGCATCAGCAACATTTTAACCTGTACCTGCACTGATGTTACAGATTGCAGGAGGTGGCACAGTCTCATCATATGCACAGGGTGTGAACTTGGTATGCCTGAGTCAGCCACCGATACTACCAATTGACATGTATGTGTATGTGTGTTGGTGAGGGACAGCAGTACAAGGTGGGGCAATGTTGATGCAGTGTGTGTGTGTATGCGGTAGCCCTAGGTGTTGTCAATTCGCATGTGTGTATGGATGCACACAATTCCACCTCATGGCTGCCATATACTGGTGTTTGTGGACAGCCACAGACTGTACCTGCCAGGTCATACAGATCAGTGTCTCTGGTCATGGACACGGTACCTGTGCCTTGCAGGGGTGCTACGGACCGTATCCGGTACCAACCCAGACTGGGTACTGTCATCAGAAGCAGGTGTTCATTGACTGGACACAGATCCCTGTTGGGCCTGGCCAGAGCCACATGCACATGGTCTCCTGGGGTGGTCTGATGACAGCACAGACCCAGCATTGCTGGGGCTGCTGCTGGCACTATGGGGGCGGCCGCGGCCCTGTTGTCATCCGTGACGACTGCCAGCTGCTGCTGTTGCTGGAATATGCCCATGTCGACGCCTCAACCATCCACCATCGCCCTGGCTCATGGACATGTAGTTGTGGAACCGGTCTAATATGTCCCCACAACGTCTGTCTATGACATCGGTGAAATTACGGATGGCAGCTGCAATGTCACGCATACTGTCAGTCATGGCTGTGTGACATGCTGTCAGCTCCATCAGACCCTGTCTGGTGTACTGTTCCATATGTGACTGTGCCTGCATGACAGCCCAAAACATAGCTGAGGTTGTAAGACCTCTGTGGGCACGTCTGACAGGGGCAGTACGCCCACGGATGCTCCCATGAGAACCCCTGGACATCTGTCTGTGTGGTACCATCTCAGGGCCATATCCATGGCTGCTGTGTGGGGAGGCATGTGCCACAGATATCACATTACCCTGATCAATGCCCACTGTATGCTGTCCATCACCTAGGGACATTGGTGGCAAAGGGTGTATTGGCAGGATAACTGTGCGCATTGATGGGATTGACAGCTGTGTACTGTCAATCGGCTGACCAATGATGGACCCTGGAATACCTTCCTGTGCCATTACACAGATGTCATCATTATCAGTACCCATGGCACCTGATTCAGGTTCCCTGCTGCATGACACCAGAGCAGCACCAGAACCTGTGGGAGGGAAACAGGAAACACAGTTTACAATGTCTACACAATATTACCTGTGATGCACACATCCACACATGCACAGGTCCAGACATGCACACATGCGCACATGCACACATGCACACATGCACAGGTGCACACATGCACACATGCACACATGCACAGGTGCACACATGCACACATGCACACATGCACACATGCGCACGCGCACACATGCACACATGCACACATACACATGCACACAGTTGCACACAATTGTACACTACTCAGTATGCGTGATATCAACACACAGACACAGACACACCTGCATGCATACAAAGAGCACTACTAAGTGAGCCTAATATTACTATTACTATCAAGACTATTACAGGTATTGTTAATACACACTCACCAGCATGGATAGGCTGCATTGCTGTTACACCGGAGGGACCTGCAGAAGTGAGGAAACTAATGTCAGTGGGCACAACTGTGCCATTGTTACTGAGTATGATACAGGTCAGTAGTACAACAGTCGCCTTTCACAGGTCAGCTGCTAATATTGAGGATATCACACTTGCACATTAAATACTATGATGACAGCTACAAACCAAGGATACACCTCACACATGCATTAACTACCAGTGTACACAACAGTCAACTATACATATGGCATATTACCTGCACGCTCATAGTCTTGCTGCTGCGTGGCTCCAGCCTCCATCATAATGCATATCTGCTGCTGTTGTTGCTGGTGGACTGGAGCCACTACACTCATGAGTAGTCCCACCAGTCTGGTGAGTGGGGGATGTGTAGCCACCCCACCACCTGTGGCGACCTGTTGCCTGTGGATATCCGATGCACGCTGATGGACATTTCTGATTAAATCACTGCAGTGATGTCGTACCTGCTCATATGTCCTATTATGCGTGCCTATGTCATTTACCCGACGGACCAGGTCTTGCCACAGTGCAGCCCTCTCCTGCTGATTCTGGCTGGTGCAGGAAAAGAGTATTGCATAATCCCGCACCAGGCTCTGGTGTATCTCCTCATCCTCAGCTGCAGAGTAAGCTGGATTTCATGGGTGAGCCATGTACCTGAAAAAGAAAATAACCTGATATCAGCAATATATGTCAGCAGAATTTGGCACACATACTACACATGCTACTCGACTGTTATGATACAACATATCTCACATATATAGCATCTGTCTGTCTATTGGTGGATGCACATGTAAATGGCCAGGTATCAGTGCTCAGCCAGCAACTGTGCAACAGTACCTGGCATACTCCATACGACATACTACCAAACCCCAGCAGTCAGAACACTGATTCAGGTCCAGAGCACCTCCTCACTCTGGGGGTTTGTATCTAGGTACTGTATGGCCTACATCATCAACTACTGTGAGCTGACCACAAACTAATTGCCCTGGATATACATATCCCACCTCCACCACCAGCACAAACGACTATAGTGAATAACATTGCAGATGCAAATTTTACACTTTGTAACAGTGACATGGTATCCTTTCAGCCCACTGGGCCAGTGGAAGACACAACCCACAATGCTGACCCCTACACAAATGCTTTCTACGGACATCTCTGAGAATGCATGGATCATGCAATCCCATATATGACCAAGACACTCTCTACAAAGGGACAGCATCCTGTCTGGTGGACCCCAGCTATAGACAGATTGTATTACAAAAGATGGAAGCTACTGCAAGACAGAGCATAATTCCATAAAGGGAAGGCATGTCTGAGCAGCACTAGTAAGGATCTATTTTCCCTCATACAAACATCCATGGGCAACTTTGAGAGGGAAATCAAGAGGGACACTACAGATAACCAGAAGGCCTTCTTCAGTTATGTTAGCAACCTGGTCAGAATCCCTCCTCTATGCTCATAGTTAGTACACAACAACAAATAATTCACTGAAACCACAGATATTGACAACATTGTGGCAGACAGGTTCAGTGCAGGTGTCACCCCTCCCTCTCCCCCAAAATAAGACATAGTTATCCCAGCTGACTGTAACCTCCCTGTCATCACAGATGTCCAGGTGAGAGCCACCCTCAGGAAAGCAGAATACACAACATGACTGGGACCTGATGGTATCCCCGGTTGCATGCTACATGAACTCTGACAGGAGCTAAACACACATATAGAAGTGCTATGTAACACTAGCCTGACTACAGGATATGTGCCTGTACACTGGCTCACAGCAGCAGTGGTTCCACTCCACGAAGGAGGCACCTCAACATACCAATACAATACAACACAATACAATGCATTACAATACAATACTATACAATATGCTGTTGCCCCTGGGACTACAGCAGCATACTGTTCTGCTACCCTGACCATTGTGACACGTGGTGTGATGGTACCTGCTGCTGTCACACAGTTACACAGGGTGACTCATATGGCATATTACCTATCTGACTAACATTCAGCAGGGGTATGTGTGACGTACTCATGGGGAGTCTTGCTTCTTAACACTGTGTGGTTTATTGCAGGGTATGTCTTATCTGTGGGTAGGAACCTTTACCTCCACATGTGCTCTCTATTGCAGTGGCATGGACGACAGACAGCAGTCATTTAGGTTGTGGATGGTGTGAGGTGTTACTATGGTTGATGGACAACTGTCATGGGTTTGATTTACGTATGTAAATCCAGGAGTGGTAACCTCTATGTGGGTAGTATGTGTGTACTCTGTGGTGTTGTCAGTCACTGTGCATTGGTAATGTGTTTGAGTGCATTGTCACAGTGTTGTACATGTCACTGTGTCCTTCTCCTTATCTGTAGCTGTCATGTGAGGTACATACCATGGCAGCCATTATGTGGTGTGGAGGGGTACACCGACCTACATGTCCATAGCTGACACACCATGTCTGCTGACACATACCATGTGCAGGTATTCCAGGAATAGTGTGCCACTGTGAATATCATTGGGGGGACTATTGTACACATTTATGACCCTGTTCACCCCTGACACATGCAGTGGTGGGCAGCCAATCACATATCTGGTGGTTACTGGTGTAGGTGATTTGAAATGGGGTATGGTACTCCAGTTTTGACACTGGTGTTCACTCCATGCCTTTGTCACCAGGCACCTGTTGCAATACATCTGTACACATGTGCCTCACTCAGAATATATATACATCTCTATCTCTCTCTCTCTCTCTATATATATATATATGTATATAGATATATCTATATGTATATATATATATATATATATATATATATATATATATATATATATATATATATGTCTGTATACATATACACATATATATATTGATGTACATATATTGCTATAGATATGGAGAGGGGGTGTGACACAGAGGGGGGTGAGAGTGACAGAGGTGGTGGGACAGGGGGTGTTGAGGTCGTCATATACAGTCATACCTGTAGATAGTCAGATCAGTCTGTCTATGTATATGTGTCTACATATATCTATATCTGTATGTGTGTATTACATATATATGTTTGTACATATTCTATCTACATCTGTCTATGTATTCCTACATCTCTCTCTATGTATGTATACATATATGCATATTATATATATATATATATATATATATACATACATACATACATATTTTGACATACATACGTATCCATATGATAGACAGGTATATCAACATGTTTGTCTACCATACTGTATACACACACTAACATACTGCTAAACATACATAACTGTGAAACCTACTTTGTACATTGCACTACAACCTACATTCAACCTACATTGATATGTGCACATAGATGCTCTCACATACAAATGTATGTACAGCCTTCACTGATAGTTGCTGTATGTCCCCTGCCCTTTGCACATCTTCATATACATATAGATACAGACCAATGACACATATGGAGGGTTCACAGTATGTCGACCTTTATAGTATTACTTTACATTACCTGTGTTTGTCACAGCTGCTTGTGTTGCCATCTGGTTTTGTGTCCTGCTGCTCCACTTGCCAGTTGTCAGCTTTCAGGTGGCTGTTGCTGAACAGTTTTGTTTGTGTATGTTTAATTTCATTTTTCTCTGTCTCTGTCTCTGTCTCTCTCTCTCTCTGTCTGTCTCTCACTTCCTCCTCAGGGTGCAATGAAAGTATTGCATGTGTGGACTGGGAGTATAGCATACTTTTGTAGGTATCTGCATATGTCCATGTGATGGCCTCTGCACCAGTTGTTAGCCAGCATTTGTTAATTGCATGCAGCCAGTTGTGAACTGATTGCAGTTCTCACTGTGATTTCAGAACAGTGCTATAAAAAGGTATGCAAGATAGGTGTAGCCCTTTCAGATTTTAAGGGCAGGGACCATGCTGGTATGCTGTGGACAATGTTCTGTGAGTGTAAAGGTTGGTATCTCTCTCATATTTCTAGCTGTGTTGCAGATTAACATTCCTCCATTCATTTCTCCAGTTTCCTGTACTAACTGTGTATGTACACTGACACCTACGACTACTACTACTGTTAATGTGTGTGTGTGTGCTTTCCTTGCACTTTTGCTTGCACTTTGTTGCTATGGCTTCAATATTTGCCCTTTACAGTCACTACTTGTATGCCTGCTAGGTGTCCTGACTGTAGTGTGCTGCTGTGGCTTTCCTATTTTCCATGTACATTCACACCTTGGAATGCTTGCTATATCTGCTAGGGTGTTACAGCATGCAGTGTGGTCTGGCCATGGTGTGGGCCTTGACATCTATTAGGGTATTTGAGTATGCTGCTGAGCAGGCCCCAGACACTCTCAGGTGCATCTGTTATCTGCCTCATGGAATGGTACATATCAGTGGGGTACACCCATTAAATTGTCTGGTATGCTGCAGTTGTGACTGTGGGATAGCATGAGCATATGTATTACTACACTTTTCTGCCATGCAAGTGGTGCATACTTTCAGGACTCCATAGTTACCATTGCATGTGTTGTAACACCTTTCTGCCTACTGTTTGTACATTTCACATGGAGTCTGTGGGGCATCCCTGTAACTCATTCACTGTTGCTATGTCTAGGCTCTTAACTATTCAAATATGGTGGTGTCAGACCTCTCATGTGTACAAATATTTGCAGATTGTCCACATTTCTGCCTCATATTTTGGTCAATATCTCATGCACAGCTTTTTCTGGCAAATCACTCTGGGCTCAAGTCAGAATATAGTGACAAACATTCAAGTTTCAGACTTCATACCCTTCCAAACATCCCACAAAATGCAGAACCTGTTACTCTCTGAACTGTCTAAGTTTGTTGTAACATTATTTGTAATGTGTCCCTGGTTTTGGCCCTTTGCTCCACATATTTTATTACTTGGTCCGGATGTGTTCCTGTAAGAGGTTGTGGGGTATGGGCAGTGATTATCCTGCTGTGAGTATGTGTGTGGCTTGCAAGGTGCTACAGTGACATTATTACCTACTAGCTACCAACTAGCATGGCTGTTTCTGTTCACACACTACTATTATGGAAATCCACTAGTTTTGACAGTAATTCTAAATGACATGCTTTGTGTACTACACATCCTATATTCCCTTTACATTCATTCCTACTATTACATGATATATTTATTTTAGCACAATGTTCTTGTATAACAGTCATGGCTTAGTGGTAAGTCATGCAGACTACTGTTTCCAAGGTCCTGGGGTTGGGACAGACAGTGGGATTTTATTTTGCTTTTGAACTGACTACGGGACCTGTCAATCAGAGTGCCTAAGGCAGTTTTAAGCAGTTGTAACCGGGTTAGCGCTGGTTTGCGTGGAGCTCATGCATGCACACTGGCATTCAGCTCCGCGTACACCCGCTTACAACACTTAAACGTGCTTACTCTTGCGCACACCCGCGCTATTTTCTTTGAAAGAAATGAAAATGGGGAGACAGGAAAGTGGTGAAAAAGGGGTCACAAAGAGGGTAAGACAGTAGGGAAACAAGCTTGGGTTTTGCAGGAGGGATGTAGGTAAGGCCCATAGCTGCCCATTTCTTCATCAGCAACATCTGTGCATATGTTTGTAATTTGGTGTGACATTTGATACCTTCCACCCCTGAGAGAGGTGTAAGGACAACAATAATACTTGTTGTACAGCCAATTGTAATTGATAGTTTCCATGTCCGGCAGACATATGTGCGGAATGGGCAGCTATGTATGGGGCATAATTTTTTTGTGGGTACAGAGTGCCCTTTTTTTTTTTTTTCAGGAGAGAGTGGTATGTCAGGTGAAGGTAGTCGGTATAGCTGGGGAGGTAGGTTGGGTAGGTCAACAGACAAGACAAACAAGACGCATACAGGGGCGGTGTATGACACATGTGGGGGGGTTACACAATTGACGGGGACGGAGGTTTGGATATCCAGAGCCCATGAGCCCACAGATGGCAACAGTGGAACTGATATCCCCACCCATGGGCAGTTGCCACTGTTCCTTCACTGCCCAGGATGGGGCTGTGCTGGGGGCTGTGTGGACCGGGCAACAGGCATGCCCATAAGTTGTGCCACCTGTGCCTCAAGCTGGCATAGGGGCCCAAGAACAGAGTCTCGGATCTCCCTACGCATCACAGTCCGGACGCTACGGAGGGTGAGTGGTGGTTATCCTCCGGCCACGCTTGCAGAGAGGGGACGGGCCCCATCCCCTGCAGCGCTTACACCCACAGGTGGCACAGGGCCACCGGAGGAGGGTCCAGACTGGGCACTAGTGCCAGGTGCACTCGCCAGCTGAGGTGGGAGAGGTGGGTCCGCTGGAACCCGCCTTCCCTGTCGTCCTATGTTTTGCATTATGTCATGATAGTTTGGGTTAGTAACATACAATACCATTCGCAATTAGTTGTAACAGCATGCATTAGTATTCCCATTAACCAAACACCCAGATATTCACACCATTGAACAGCGAGCATAACACATGCATAATTTGAACAGCAATACACAGTCCAACAACATGCAGGGTTGATTGATGGCAACAGGCCATCAGGTTTGGATGTATGAACAGGGCAGATGCATCAACGGACATGCAAATATTTATGACCCAACAGGACAAATGTCCAGGGGTGTTAATTGTGATTGCACATACCAATTTCACGTGGAATGGATTATATGTGGTTATAGGGTGGGGTGAAGAAAATATTATTAACACCTTCGAATACCAATACATATGCTGTACATTTCTAATAGCTACAGATATATACACACTACTGTTCTAACTACAGTTTCCTATATGATAACTACTTCAATTTGGTGATAGGACTGTTACTGCTACATCAATATACATTTTATTGTTATTCATACACGTTCATATCTGGCTTTGTTCAGCTACATCATCCTGCTACATTTGCTTTATATAGCTATAGACAACTGTGGATATTTGATATTTCAGACAATCATACTATCTGCATATTGCAGACTGAGAGCAACATATCCAGATTTTGGGATACACATTCCAGCTGCAGCGACACTTTGGACACATTTCGCAGTTTGGTTCTACTTGTCACATTCATTTCATTCTGTACTGACTGCAGTATACTTTATTCAGGGGTTATTACCACTTTATTGGTGGATTCATAACTCTTTCTCACACTCTCTCACTTGTTTTCATTTTACTATTCAGGATGGTACTTACTTCTAGGCTTTATTGACGGGTTGGGAGGGTGGCCTAATGGTTAAAGTGTTTGCCTTACAAACACAAGGTGCACGGTTTGAGTCTCACAAGGGATAATTGGCTAGGCTTAAAATGGCTCGCAAGGGCAGTTAGCTTAGTATGAATCTATGAATCTATGTTTTACCTGTAGTTATTACAATCCTTTCCAGCAGTCTCACTTCTGTCATGTTTCAGTATTTCAACAGGGATATATTTCACACATGTGATTTGCTCATCTTCTGCAGCTGTACTTTTCAGCCTGCTGCAGGTTGTGTACTATTATATTACAGGTGGGGCATCTTTATTTCAGACTTTATTTCAGACATTTTCATTTTTCTGTTTGGATTACAGACTGCAACACACTTTTCTAATCAAGCAATACTTGCAAACACTTTTACACTGTTACTTGCACATTTTATTACTTAGTGACTACACTGCACTCTTTTGCTAACTGTCATACTTTGACATTTCTTTACAGTTACTGGGAGTGGATTACTGACCTGTCTGGTGGCGCAACCACACCAGCCTATCGCCATAGGCTCTGCGGTTCGCAGAACAGACACCTGCAGCTGTAATATAAATGAAGTAATATTGGAATACACATCTCCATAATATCACCTAATTTAATTTCTTACATACATAATTAAATGTAACTTACTCAGTAGTGGGGCGTTGGGCATTTGCCGGGCCTCCTGTATCCAAAGGTTCAATTGGTACTGCTTGCGTCTCTTCAGGTCCGCATGGTGGTGATGGACCTGCTCACCAGTCCTTGGAATCCCTGTGGCACTGGTGAGATCATGAGCCAACTGGTCCCATGCCTCAGCCCTATATGCTCCTCACAGGACCTGGCCCTGCATGAGTTGGGCCTCATGATTGTGGACTAGGAGCCAGACCATGTATCTGGACTCCTCAATGCCCCACCTCTGTGCTCGAAAGCAACTACCCTCACCTACACCTGACATTCTGGCTGCAAGTCAGTTCTACAATCGTTTATGCTGTGTATTCCCGCCTATGGGGCTTATATATGCCGTTTTTCCCGCACTTATCTGTGATTGGCCATTTTGGAATTGTATCCACTTCACAAAACCTGCTTTGTCATTCTCCACTTTCTATTCATTCCTATATATTTGCTATTACTGCATTTCTAAGTGAAGCTGTCATGGCTTAGTGGTTCAGTACCTTGACTATGGTGCATGGTATCCTGGGTTCGAACCTGGCCACTGCTTTTTATATTTTATGACTGTCTAGACAGGCTAGGGGGTGTGTCTGTGTAAAGGCAGTTTTGTTACAGCTTGCTCAACGTTGCCCGCCGGTCAGCTTGTTAGCGCGGTGCGCAGCTCCGTGCAAACGGGGTGCGCTGGTTCATGCCTCATTTGGCTGTCAGCACACATATTATGCTCAGCTCAGCTAGGGTCACACAGTTTCAGTGTGTGAAACCACTGCTCAGCTACGGGCACTCATTTTGCACCTGTTAAACCACTGCTCAGCTACGGGCACTCATTTTGCACCTGTTAAACCACTGCTTAGCTACGGGCACTCATTTTGCACCTGTTAAACCACTGCTCAGCTACAGGCAGATGCACTCACCTTGTTAAACTGTAGCTCAGCTATAGGCACATCTGACATTTTCTATTGTTTTGTTACCTCACATTTCTTCGAAATAAATGGACTATTTCATTACATTTTACATAAATTGTGATTTTATATGTGTACATATTTGTCAGGGACTTGTTTCGTGCTTATTTTACTAAAAATAAAATTGATGTTGGGGGGCTCGAACCATGGATGCCTTTTCTTCAGCCGATGTCTCTACCGCTACGCTATTGCTTCTTGGCTTACTTTGCATATTTAGTTCTTATATGCTTTCCCACTGACTGCTAACTGTGGCTGCGCTATGGGCACGCCCGCGCAAATGAGCGCACTCACGTGCAAACATCTTTACAATTTAAAAAAAAATTATAAGATGTTCATTTGTACATTTTATGTTTGTAGTCTGTGGGGGCATGTGTTGTGTTGTGTTTATTCACATTTCCACAGACTCTGTCATGGGTGTTTACTTTGGGCACTTTTACTCTTCTGGGGGCGTGTCTACTTGCAGGGCTCGGCCTACGGACACGCCCCCTACTGTCTTACATGGACCGTGTTAGCCTTAGGTGTGATTCAGCATGCTCTCATGAATATGCAGAGCATGCTGACATCACTCAGTTTAACTGCAGCCTTCGTGTAAGAGTTATAACTCTTACACGGAGGCTTTGTGAATCCTGCCCAAACACTTTATTGAAGCGATGCTCACTGAATATCTATTTAGTGAGTTAACAAATTCTTCTTTATGTGGAACCACTTTCAACATGTGGAGAAAAACTGTTTAACAGTTTGCAAACTGATGAGACAAGTAGATTTAGTGTCTGTGCAGTTTACTTTCACAGAAGTAAGCATTAGTTTCACTTAAGTGAAGTAAAAAAGTTGTAACACTTTTTTTGAGAACAGCTTGATTTTTCTGTTTATTTGACTGGTCCTATTCACAGTTTTGACACACCACAGGCGAGAGGGGAATATATAACTAGATATTTACTGGAGAATATTTCATAAATTTGCAGTATTGAGGGTTATGATTAGGTCTCAGATCATAATCATATTATTATGTGTTTGAGACATGGATTCCAAGACATTCATCAGGAGAGAAACCCTGTTCCTTGTGTACATGAGGGAAGCAACTTAACCACATAAATGTAGCTGTGATTTACCATTCCATTTAAAATAGCAAGCTGATTCTTCTCCACCTTGAAGGTCAATGGATGAATGGCTTTAATTCAGCTCAGATTCAGTCCTGAAGCTGTACAATAGCAGAGAAATAACTACAGGTCCTTATTCTGTCATTGCTTGCTGTCCAGCATGCATCCCAGACATGGACAGGTGTCAGACTAAAGTTTATGTACTAGAACAGCAAAGGTCATGACCCATTGTTCTGACAATGGGCACTAGTCAGATGACCCTAGTAGACAGCAATGATTCTCACCAGGGGATCTTTGAACAATATTTTTCTGTGAGCGCTTTGGAGATACATGGTACATGAGCCCTTCATGTAGCAGGCAGATGGAGGGCTCTAGTCTAGTTAAACAAGAATGGTTCACTTTGTGAAAGCCTCCATAGTATCTGGGTGAAGGAGCTTGCTAATCCTAGGTTTAGTGTTTTAGTGTACTTTCTTGCTGTAATAACTACTGTTGTTTTTTTTTGGATTTTTAAGCTTATGTTACCCTTTAGGTGTCATTTCCCAGGTGCAGCATTTTTCTGGGCTGCTCCTCATTCCATCTTTTCAGACTCACACCACAGCTACTTGTCTTGAGCTCCCCAAGAACCCCCCTCCAGGCATCCTTTGAACAGTTCTATTAGACGTTTTGCTGAAACTGTGAGCAGTTCTTGATGAGATCCCATCTGGTCCCTGTGCCCTTTCCATCTTCTTCATTGTCATCTCCTCATTTGTTCAACCAACATCCTTCCCCTACCGAACATTTTCAAGATGGCAGCCTCCTTACATTTGTTTGGTGAACAGTGTTATGAAATATCCATTCAGAATTTCCCTTGTTCCTTGATTTTTATAATATGTTTGGCTTCCTAGGATAGCTCACCAATTTTCCCTCCACTTTTTTCATTTTACCTACATAGATGAAGACTCATTTACCTTTCCTTAATGTTTTCTGCTCCCTTTTTTTTCAGTTTCTTGATTACTTTTTTAGTTCACTTCAGTGTCCTGTCTTTAGCTTCTTACTGCCCCCCCGTCCTCCACTCCTGGTTTCACTTTACCTTTTCCATTACAGCTGTTCTAACCCCCTTGGTAAACTAGAATGTTTTCCTTTTTGTTTGGCAATCATTTTTTTAACCTATTGTGTAGGCCCATGTATTCTATTAGATTTTATCAGTTTTGTTCCCTCATGGTTGGACATAAAGCAGCAAAGTGGGTAGCAAAAACATAAGAGAATGAATATGCATTAATTAAATAGATCCTATGCTTGTTGGTCTATTATGGTATAATTATTTGTAAGCATGTTTAAATACTCCAGCATTAATTAATCAGATCTTCGCATTTAAGTATAAAATATATGAAAGGAGCATATTTTTACAAAGCTGTGGTTCATGCCATGATCTTTAGAACCCTGCCTCTGTATCAAATGATTGTACTTAAAAAGGGGAAGTAGCCAATTGCCATGCTTTACAAGGACATGCTTTAGACAATGTCTAATAGATTTGGGAAGCTAATGTATAAATGAACTGAGAAAAAAAACATAATGTGATTTGTAAATGCTGCAGACAACTCAGGAAACTACATGCTATCTTTGGTCATTGTCATAGGATTTCCAAAAATGATCAGTTCAACAGTAACAGCCCTAAGTTTCCAGAAAGTACTGCATGTTCACTTCTATGTGGACAGGGCAGTTGCTTGGTTTATGGACCTTCCTACCTTCCTTACTTGCTATCAGGACTCGGGTTTACAGTAACCAGTGCCTGAATTTATTAATTAATGAACTGATGAATCAGGATTCAAGTTGCCAGCTTGATGTAATTTGATTTGTTTGATTAACTGATTAATTGATTGATTGATTGATTGATTGATTGATTGATTGATTGATTGAGAGACTGCTTTGGCTAAGCTGAACTGCGACTATCACCACGAAAAGAAGGTCCCTTTGTGTCATGTGAAAGATTTTTAAGCTGATGATTTTTATACGTAACAGATTTTTAGATTAAGCTGATTTTTGCTGCAGCCTGGTATGTTGTCTCTTTCTTGTACCTGTATTGTGATTTACCACTTAACCTCGGTACCAAAATAAGAACCTAACATACCTGTATTACACAGTCCTACATATTGAATGTTCCCCATACTGTGGTCTTTGTTGTCCTTCTTTAGTCTGTTATCATTACCAGAGTGAACCATACTATTATGTGGTCACTTAGCCAGCAGAGCTTTGACTTGAAAGCCTTTCATTCCATCTCCACTATAAAGAATGTGATCAATAATTCAGCCTTACTTGTCTTCAGCCTATACCTTTTGAACCCTTCCAGGTCAAATGCTTAAATCAATCTGTTTTCTCTTCCCACTCTGGATGATGGGATACTGACAGAATGAATTTCTCCATTATACATGACTCTTTCATCAAGATTTCTTCATTCTACCATTGAGTAGCTGAACACCTCTCATATTTGCATTAGGTATAGAGGGTGTCAGTACACAAATCTAACCTTTTTACCCTGACAAGAGTTGAAACAAAGATGCTTACATTAGCTTGTTTACCCTCCTCTCCCTCTTCCTGTCTCCATATTTTATCTTCTGAGCTGTTTTCACCCCTCCTCCAACCGTTCCCTCAGACATACTGCTACCTGTCGGCTGCCCTTCCTAACCTTGTCTTCCTTAAACACACTGAGTATCACTAAATCCTACCAGTGCCACCACAGTGGACCACGTATTCCTTAGCTCAGCCACATCAGCTTAATTTTCCATTATGACTGATTTTAGCTCAGCCATCATCCTAGTTAGGTTTCTGGCCATACTGATCTCCACATGTCTGTATTCCCCCTCTGACTTGCATCCCTTGTTCTTTACATTCATAACTTGCTAGGTGTTGTTAAGCTCTGGTCATTTCATTTCCTGACCTACTCACTACCTCCTTTATTATCCCCTGGTTTCTTCTGGTTTCTCTTTCAATTTTCCTTGTTTCTTTGCCTAATTACTCTATTGTTTTAATTCCTTTTTCTTATGTTCATGTCCTCCCTGAGTGGTTCTACTTTCCTCCCTTTCCCAGCTAATTTCATCCATCCTCCTGCCTGCCTACAGCATCCTCCATGCTATTTCCCTTCCCTGTATCCTTTTCCACTGCTCTCTGCTGTGTTCGTCTACTCTTTCGTCTTGTATCCCTTTTCATACCGTCCCTTCTTTTAAACGGTGACCTTTGCATTTTGTTACTTTGTTTAGTTTGATGAGCAGCCTTTGCTTTTCCATTTCTCTCTTAAAGGTACAGTCTTCTTAATGTACCTTTCAGCTAATGTTGAGAACAGCTCCGCATGTTTGGCTGTGTCATCACGAACAATAGTTGCCAATCAGTTCTAGCAATCATTCTCTAATTCTTTTGCCGTTGTCATAATTCGCTCCTTATTTCCCACGTAACTCATGAGACAAGCCATGTCATTAACTATCTGACATCACTATTAGTATATCAGCTACCAGTTTATACACCCACTGTTCTGTTGACTCTATAAATATTGACAAAAATAAATTGTATAACTCTTTATCTAAATGTCATGGTAGTTGCTAATCTCTGTAAATGATCACTAAAACTAAGATGTATACTTCCAAACTTGCAATTCTTTTACTCATGTTCTTTGCCGGTACTATTTTTATACTTCATCCAGACAGGGCCGGCCTTAGCTGAAACGGCGCCCTAGGGGAAGTACTGCTGTGGCGCCCCATAAGCCCCACCCACACCAGACTCAAATCACACCCTATGTGAGCCACACCCACATATTGGCCACTCCCACAAACCTCACTCCAGATCTTTCAAGGTTTAAATGCATGAAAAAAACAGTCGTACTGTGAATACACAAGCCTTGTAGTACTAGATTTGCTACATGCATTTTTTTCTGCATTTGTCATGTTAATGCACTAGCTTATACTTCTAAGTGTGCCTTGACTTGTATTTCTTTGTTCTACTTGTGTTTCATAATGCATTTTCTTGCGTTTTTGCACAGTGGGTGTTCTCCTCGGCCTTCCACTAAAAATTTGTTCTTGACCCAGTGGACTTTCCCAGTAAACAAATGCCAGTAAATAAATAAGGTATAGAAATGATCATTTTAAGCTGATTTCTTAGCATGCTAGACCCTTGAAAGTTTCACAGTAATCAAACAGCAGCAGAGCTTTCAGTCATAGCTTTCTTAATCCTCTTTGCAGTGACTAATTACATAAAAAGAGCCTTTCCCCGTTTTTTTTTTTGCTTGCAAGCAGCTTTAGAGGGTCTTCTCAAAGATTAGCTGTTCATTTCCACCTCTTTCAGATGCTTACCTTCTTTATTCTCTTTACTTTTTTACTGTGAAATTAAATCAAATTTAAATCAAATGCTGATACCAGCAGCCAGCAGCACCCCCCACAGACACAGGCAATAACAGATATGTATCTGTCTCCAATTCACCTAATTATAGGGAGCATTCCTAATTTTTAGGTTTTAAACTTTCTATCTTCTACCCAGTTCCACTTTGAAAGGGTCAGGTACACATTTCCCCTTCATGAAAAATATTCTTCTCCTCGTCGGTGGTTACAATAAGATGGCATTCCAAAAAACTGTAAATAAATTGCTATAAAAGAATATTTTTCATTAAAGCGAAATTTTTGGATTGCAATTTATTTACAGTTTTTGGAATACCATCTTAGCTGCTGCCGCTACCTCTCAACCTGGAAACATCAAAAATCTGGACAAAGCCACAAGAAAAATAGGTACAAATCTGTAAGCTGATTAGCATAAAATTTGCATGCATAATTATGCAACCCCATCCACTCCCATGGAATTGTGGGATACCAACTTTCAAACGCAAACTGAATAACAGTCAACCTACATATGGCCCAGCCAGTCCTACAACTCCACTGTAAGCAATGACTACTGACTTGTACAACAGAAGAAACCAAATGATTTTAAATCAATTTTTTTTCCCTAAGAAGAAACTGCAGAAAACACTCCTCATGCTTTCTCAACATATGAGCCTAACAATGCAGAATTATGAAAATCAATGTTGTAGAAACGTACACTTTTTTCCATACTTTTTAGAAGCAGCTGACTAACTATCAGAAAAACTGCATGCAGTAAAACACATTATTTTCCAAAGCTGACATAACCTCTTGTGATAGTTCATTAAAATACTCCTAAGTTTCAATAACTTTCCTGAACAAGAAAGTGTTAAAAACAGTTTTTAAATAGGAAGGTTTTTCCTCCAAAGATAAATCTGCCCAGAAAAGGAACAGCACAAGCCAATTAATGGTTTGGGTGTGTGCAAAGTGCCCTGAAGCTTTGGAAGGTGATTGGCCATTACTGCAGAATATAACCCACATAGCTTGGGCTGCTGCAGCAGTGATCAATACAGAACATTCAACGGTGTGAAATCTCTCTTCTGGTTTTGATTATATTAGTTGGGAGGGGTTCAGGAAATCCTTAAACAAGAAAGCAGTGACTGATGCACAGAATACAAATAAGTCAAGAATGAAATAATGTAATCAAAGCATGTGGTAGAATTAGAAACCATCAGCAGCATCTCATCAGAAAACTTGAGTGCCCTGATCAGGGTCCAAAACAATAAGCATCATTAGCTAGTTAGGACCCAGATTCTATATGGGATCTACACAGATCAATTACAGCCACAGGCAACAAGTGCTGATCCTGAAATTGTCAGCCTACATATTTCACTGGGAGTGGGACACAGGCTACCCTGGTCTTAGCTTTCACTTAGTATAGCAATTATGGACACACCCACCATGACCAGGTGGTGATAAAGATGTGAATATACTGCCCTATGCATGATGCCTTCAGGCAAACCCCTCCACCTACTGAGTAACAGTAACAAAAGCAAAGTCCCATATTTCTTGCCCATTGAATCTTATAAACTCATAACAGCCCACAATGCATGTTAACAGAAGGTGATGAATAATGAAGCCAAGCGAGTTGATGGCGACCAGAAAGTCACTATCACACAATTCTCTCAACGGTTTGCATAAGTACCTAATACACATAAAGGCTTAACACTTTAAAAACCTAGATGGATCAGTTGCATACCAAACCAACTTATGCTGTTGCTTGCTACCAAAATAAAAAATTGAGTCATTTATCCAAAGAAAATTAAATGGAATTGCAGCAAATGTCAGTAATTAAAATGCCAGAAAAATCCCAGGAAAAAAAAAGCCAAGATAAGCAATTCTCAAACCGAATTATCTAAATTATTCCTATAAAGGAAATTCTAGCAGAATGATCCAGATGTAGCTATTTTTTTTCTTATACTTATTACACAGACAATGCCTTAAAAGCAAGGGTACAAACAGTATAACAGCTAAACAACATGCTACAGACATACCTCTAAACTGTCCAGATTATTGCAGAATATCCAGCTTTTTATTGCGTCATATTGTGGTCTGTACCTCAAAAAAATTCTGTTTTCTGGCAGTTCTTGAGGATTGAAGTAACTAAATAACACGCATTTCAGTTTGACTTCATGTGGTACATAAAATGCAAATAGAAATCACGTTACTCTAATGACTTTTTGAGCTGTTAAAAACATTATTTGAAATGCCCCCATTCTCCCTCCAAATTATTTTGGCTCTGTCCAGATTCCTTCCTCTGAGAGACTGAAATGTATGTCTAGAGGTAACCACCAAGGAAACACTATTTTTTAAAATAGCCACACGCCCGCACCTGCACTCTTTATGAAGGAAACTGATCGTTTTAACAGAAAACCATATGCAAGTGTTACCGCAAAAATAAATAAATAAAAAAACTGCTGATTAGAACTGTTCGTGATCGCCCCTTATGAAAATATTTGTGGGTTAGGTGACTGTTGAAAGACTAAACTAACAGGTTATAGTTACGCACCGAAAGAATGATCTAACAGGTAAAATACTGAACAGAAGTAAGGAAACTCACAGGACTGTTAAAATACATTATATTATGCTTTAAAAAGTTCACTTGATGGATAAATACAAGATTCAGTGTGTTGTACATAGATATTGCTTGAAAACATTAGCACTGAATGTGTGATGGTGACAGGCCCTTATAGCTCACAACTGAATGGGACAAATCCTTAAATAATAAAAGAGGATTTAAAAGCATTAGTACTTTTAACCTGAAAATGTGATAGAAAATGTGAATATATGTGGGTGTTCTGAGCATGTACGTATAAAGTACATTAATATACACAGTCTAAGCCCTATTCTGACAGGCTAGCACTCTCGCTCAAAGAAGCTGACGACCACTTTAAAAAAAATTGAAAAAAAAAAATGGTAATTACAGGGGCCATGCGGGAATTCGTGGCACCCCATTATTTGGACCTCAAAACTAGTAAATACCGAGGAATTCGGTATAGTTGAGAGTTCAGTGCTGAGAAAAGTTGCGTGTGAGAGGCGCAACAAAAACAGTAGCATCAATCAACTTACCTTAAGGTAAAGCAAACACTTGCTGCAAGTGGTGAAGAAAATAAAATGCCAAAATAAATTAAATCCACAGCAGTTGAGAGCCCGCTTGGTGAAGCGAACGAGGCCGCCGATCATCCACACCACGCCACGCCATCCAGTTCCGTCCAGAAAAAATTCTGGAAGCAAATATCAGCCAATAGATGTGCCCTGCTCTAGCTCGTCATGAAGAAATGAATGAGAGGCGGGCATGAGCTGAATTATATACTGTGTGTCGATTGGCGGTAGCCAAGGAGGATGTCATTAATACGTTTCGTCAGTCGTGGGGGGAGGGTGCAATGCTACTGTGTACTAACGGGCGTCTGGGCGCAATGTAAAAATTGAAGAAAGTTTTAACTTTGGTTTGTTTTGAGGATTTGGCGCCCCTTATGAGGCCGGTCTGTACGGCGCCCTAGGCGGTTGCCTAGTTCGCCTATGCCTAAGGCCGGCCCTGCATCCAGACCAGTGTACTTACCCTGTTAACAAATGTAAAAATAAATAAATAAACAAACTTGCCTTCAACAGCATATATTAATTGGAAAACCTTAGGTCATCAATACAGACCTGTACTGTACTATATGACAAGAACCCTGATGCACATTTCAGTATCTACTCAAATATCACAAAATATGCAACTGACCATCAAGTTTTCAACCTACTTAACCCCATCTGTCTATTTTTTCCCCTGTAATTGTCAGCCCTATGGTTTATTTTTGGGAAAGGCAAAAGCAGTGGATGTGGTGCTGTCATCTGTCATGGAGAATTTGCCTGTTTTTTTATGGTCATATCTGTTCCCTCTGTATATGTTCCCAAAGTTCCCAAAGGGTAGCATGCAAACAGTAATGTCCTCTGCTTTCATAAGAAATGTCCCTTAGAAGGCTTGCCCACTAGGAAAGGTAACTGCCTCTTGTGATCTCTGGTTCATTGGCGATTCTCTCTGGAGTCTGTAATCTAGGTATGTACTCCATGACTCTCTTTCTCATAGACAGATATGCACAGAGTCCAACTCATTATGTTCTTTCTTCCCCAGCCAGCTGCTCTCTCACCAGTTCTGCTAATCCAACCTTGAAGTCTAGTCCATAGTTAGAGCTTTATCCCTGAATTTTAATGGATCAACATAATATCAGATAAATGCAAATATAAATATATATATATATATATATATATATATATATATATATATATATATATATATATATATATATATATGTATATATGCATCTGTTTACCGGGAGGTTTACTGGGCCAGGGTGAGCCCGTTTTCAGTAATTTCTGATTCTTATTATGATTTTTGCTCAGACACAGCACAAAAACTGCCCTACATAAATTCTCAGATTTCGTATGAAGCAAGTCCAGCTCTGATCAGTACACAGGTACCTTCTTTTTGAACCCACGCTAGACATTTGGCTGTGTGACTCTTTCAATCCTTCTTCATCACTTTGCCTTATTCAGTCTCTCTCTAATTATGCGTACTTTAGTTCACAAGTGATCTCTGTAACAGGGGAGAGATTGTGACATAGGCTTATAGGTTCATAGGTTCATAGGTATTTACTAGGTTAATGATCATAAGGGCTTTTTTAAGCCTAGCCATGCATTCCAAATTTCTGACAAGTTCTGATACCCCTGATGAGTGTAAGCAGGAGTGTGGCAGATGAAATATTTACACACTTATTGTATCACACATTTTCCTTCTTTTTTGCTTTTTTTGCTGGTATTTCTCAGGGTGCTGTTCTTGTCCTGATACTGTTGTTATCTTTGTGAAAAATATGGCTAAGAACTGTGACCTTAGAAAATTAACCCTTCATGTGGATGATGACACTTTTCTTTTTAGCACCCTGTGTTTATGAGGTTAATGCTAACCTCCAGCTCACTTTTAATAATATTCAAAAATGGGAGTCTGAGTCCAGTCTTGTCCAGAATATGGCAAAAAACAAAGCTATAATTTTATAGTACATGGCCTTTGATTATATTCCTGAATTCTATGCTCAGATTTGTAGCTGACAGTATGGTCTTTAGAAATAGTCTCTCATTTAAAACTTTGAGGAAGTTCTCTAGAGCAATGGATACAATCTGATGTACATGCTATGGAATGCATTCTGAATGTCAGTCAATCAAAGTCTATAGAGTTAAAAATAGCTTCTGACTGAATATGCTGGACTTTCTTAATCTGGAACTTTTCAAATCCAAAACCCCTCATATGTATCTTGCCTCCTAACTAATCTGCGTTCTCAACAATGCTGCAGCACAATAGTCCAGTTTGCCAGTGGTCATGATTCCAGAAGTCATTGTTGCCTTTCCATTATGTCCCAGCTCTGGTTTGAATTTTCTCAGTATCTAATCATGGTCCAGTTATGCTTATCTCACTCTTTCTTGTATGACTTTAGCAAGTGCTCAGCAATTACTTCCATTATTTAGCCTTTTACACTATGTCATCCCTTTAAAGAAAACCTTTTTTTCTCATCTATAGTCTAAATGGTCTTCCACGAGCCACGGTGGTGCAGCTGTAGCATTGTTGCCTTACAGCAACAGGTTCTCCCATTCAATTCTTGGCTGGAGTGTGGGGAGTGCCTTCTCTGTGGAGTCTGCATGTCCTCCCCGTGGGTGGGTGGCATTCGAAAGACATGTGTAAATGGACGTGCCTTCATTGAAGGTTGGGCGTCGAGCTGGCACCTCGGCGTTCATGAAAATCTACTGCCAATCATTAGCAGACCAGAGTTCCACTGTGGTGACCCCTAACTGGGAAAAGCCGAAAGACAAATAAACTCTAAATGGTCTTCCCGATACACACCCCAGATAATCCCCAATTTTCTGTAACAGTCTATAATTTAATTGCATTGTTATTGAAATTATAAAATCACAATATTGTTGCTACTTTTCATTTGCAAAAAGCTGTGGTGGTGCAGTGGTAGCATTGTCACCTCACAGCAAGAGGTACTCCCATTCGATTCTCGGCTGGAGTGCCTTCTGTGTGGAGTCTGCATGTCCTCCCCGCGGTCGAGTGGCATTCGCAAGACATGCATGAATGGGTGTGCCTTCGTTGAAGGTTGGGCGTCGGGCTGGCAACTCAACACCGTAAAAATCTGCTGCCAATCATTAGCGGACTGGAGTTCCGCTGTGGCGACCCCTAACTGGGAAAAGCCGAAAGAAGAAGAAGAAGAAGAAGTACTGTAACTGCCTCTAGGTCATGGATGGAAAGGGTTTTGTTGCCAGTTTACTTAATTGCTTAGCAAATGAGGCACAAATAAATAAATCATGCAGTTTAAATGCCAAGCAATATATGATGAGTGCAATCTGTACTTATGTACAATGTTACCTTACATCATATATGGTATTTTTCCTGTTTCTGTCCTTAGATTCCTTCTTATTTCCTGCATAAATGCATTGCTATTTTCTTGGCTGTATATATAGAACTGTATATTAAATATTACATAATATTGTTCTTTATTATGATGTATATGAAGCATTATGCCCTCTTTATTCTCTGTTGTTCATTTACTATTATCTCTGTTATGTTGAATATTTCATTTAAACTGCTTCTTTTCTTTTTACTGTGGACATTTCTCAATCGGTCTCTGCTAAAGATCCATTAAACCTAGTGAGAATTTTCTGGTCAACAAAAATAAAACATTTAAAATTTAAACAAATAAAATAAAAATAAAGACATTTGTCTTTAATGTAAATTAATAAATCTTCTGAAGGTCACCCCTAATCTCCCACTATCCATATCTCCTGTATCAGGCCTATTGACTAAACTTACGCACCATCATACTGTTAAACATTGCTAGGACTAGTGCCTCTGTGTTTCCACACTATTGTATCACTTCTGCGATTCTTGCCATTGTTTTTTTCTATAATCTCCTCCTACAAGCCCTTAATTTTCATATGGATCAATTAATTGGGGTGATACCCTCCTTTCACAGCCTCCTTGGACAAAGCTACACCTATCATGGTGAGATGAGGCCTAGGATTGTGTCCGCCTTTACCAAACTCTTCATTCTCCATGCTACCACCTAATACTAGTAGAAAGCAAGTCTCCTACCATCAGCACTTTTTGCTTCATTTATGGTATATCTATTATTCCTCTGGCCCCCATTCTGTATCTACCTGACCACTGACGTTCTATACTACAATTCCTTCTAAATACTCTTTTTACAAAAGTCTTCCACATTCCTAACTTCATGATGAGTTCATCTCTCTGCCTGTTCATCTGTTTTCCTCCAGATTTCTCTCTTTGATGTTGCCTCCTTTCTGGCTACCACTGACTCCTCCTCCACCTTCAGAACTTGTCGCCAATACTCCCCCCCCCATCTATTTTGGCTTCTCTCTTTGTTGTTCCTTTTTGGCTGTATCTCTCTCTCTCTCTCTCCACATTCTCCTTCTTCCCTGCATCCTGCTTCTGTTGTCCTCCTGTCTGAGGAGCCATTTACCTGCACTTCTAAAACTGTATACATCCTTTTATAGGTTCATATGTTAGTACTAGGCTAACGGCCCTAAAAGGCCATTTTAAGCCTAGCCAATAACCCAAAGTGAGAATCAAGCCCTGTACCTTGTGTCTATGAGGCAAGGACATTAACCATTATGCCAAACCTCCCACCTGTTTGTTCTCGTGCAACCATTTCTTACCCTTTTTCATTTCCTGTCTTTCTGATGTATGCTGGAATTTGATATATTTTAAAGAGAGCCAACTCACTGAAAATGTTTTTCAAATTTGTTTCTTACAAGGTGGAACATTACTGAATTTTGGAGGGGGGCTGTTACCCTCTGCCCTCCACTCCTTACTTAAAATAACGCTAGGATTGCTCCACATTTGAAGAATGGAAGTATCTTTTCTGTCCTGAGTAGCCTACCCATTTCAGTCTCTAGCCCCAAATTCTCCATAATGCTATCCCATTCTTCTACAGACCTCATATGACCAAAACATTCAGTAAACCAAACTCCTGCCTGACTGTCTGAGTGTATCACTCACCTCTTATCCTCTCACACTACCTTCTTCTCCAGCCTCTATACCTCCTTTCTCCAGCCTCATTAATTTTTTTTATATGTTTTTAAATTGTTAGTATCTTTTTACCTCAAAGGATTTACTAAGTTAAATAAAATATTTAGCAATATTATGCCACAGTGATTAATATCTATGTCCCTAAGTTCCAGGATCAGAGGCTCAGTACTGATTTCCTAGCATTGTCTATGGAGTTTTCAGATTCTCCCATTGTTTGTGCATATTTTATCTTGGTTATTTTTTTCTTCACAAAAATGTGCCAGCTGGTTAGCTACTCTAAACCAGAAATGGTAAAAGAGATCACAGATAGACAAATTAATTTACCTGGCTATCAAATGAGTAAATTAAAATGAAAATGAAGCTTGCTTTTTTGCCATAAACTTAATGTAAGAATTGAAACTAAAGCAAATCTTAAACAAGTACACGTGAAACAAAATCAACATCATCCCTGATTCAAAATTAGAAAGCAAGGCAATTTTTTACCATAAATATTTATTTCAAAAGTTGAACAATTAAAAAACAATTGCTTCTTCCCTCTGATTGGTATTACTCACATATCTTAGAAGCTTCAAATTCTACGTCATTTGTTAGATATACTATATGTTTAGTGAGGAATTCCAAATTTAAAACAAAGCCTGTGATATCAGTGTGGATTTTTTTTTAATTGGAGTCAGTTTGCTATACATTTCATCAAATATAACTGCTCCAGACAGCTGTATTGCTGACTGGATCAACTTTCCTGTGGTTTATGAATCTTCTATAACTTTGTTACTGCATTACATTGAACTTTTTCTGTATTGGTATACCCATATTACTAAAGGAGATTATCAGCAACCCAGCTGTAAGAATCATTTATTCCAATAAAGACTGTAAAGTTGAATTTTATGTAATAAATGTTCTTAATTCTGTGGGTTATACAATTTGCATCACTCTTGTGCTATGCACCCTGGCAGCCTTTCCTTTAGCAGATAGAAAGCTCATGTAATTGAATGCAAGAACTTTCTGTTTTACTTTGTCAAATGTACTTTTCATTTAATATAAACTTGTGCTTTGATAGTTTGAGGAATGTACTCAAGGACATTTCCCAGTTTTCAAATTTACAAAGTTGCGATTTAAGTCATGCCTAAAATATGTGTGTGTGGAACTGAAACTTTAAGGCATTCTTTTATTTAAACATTTGTTAACCAGGTATGTAAATTAGTCTTTCTTGAACTCTTTTCAGCCATGACACAAATCATAGTGGTCAAAATGGCAAGAATAAATTCAATACTTCTAAACACACACACACACACACACACACACACACACACACACACACACACACACACACACACACACACACACACATGTGTGTGTGTGTGTGTGTGTGTGTGTGTGTGTATGAGAGGAAGATATCCGAGCCTCTCAGTTGTTATACAAAGTTTTGTTCACTACAGCTTTATACACAGAAAATTATGTTAAGCTCATTAGAAGTGGATGGTCTATCTGCAAACTTCGGATTATTTTT
This sequence comes from Protopterus annectens, assembly GCF_019279795.1. NCBI lineage: Eukaryota > Metazoa > Chordata > Ceratodontiformes > Protopteridae > Protopterus > Protopterus annectens. Next base: position 698,648,151 of record NC_056748.1, read on the forward strand.
TGGATATATTTGATGACTGGACATAACAGTTAAGCAGTTGTAGGAAGTTTTCTTTTCCAACATTATCAACAACAACAAAAACCTCTCTTATGCTCATTAGGAGGGGAAGACCTCTCGGATTTCTGTACAGTGGTACATAGGACATCTTGATTCCCTACATTATTTATTAAAACTAGAATGAGGTTGAATGTGGATTTAAGACAAGGTGTTATATCACCAGATATAATCAAGAGGAGTATAACAAATGCTAATGTATTTTAAAAATAACAAAAGCTGTCAAGGCAAGTTATGTTTTTTGCATAAAGTGTTCTGCATCTCAACTAGCTGCATGTATTTGACATTCTAACTCTGATATAGCCATCAGACAGAAAACAGCAAAAAGAGCATGGAGCACCATTTTTGTAATTTTATTTTTAATATTTACATTTAATATTTAATATATTTTAAATTAAAGATTTGTAAGTATCCATGCATGATTAAATATAGTATCCATGGATATGCTATCTAAATGCCAGGTCTTTACTTGGACAGAATCAGTTGACTCTGGTAACCCTTAAATGGAAGACAGAAGATGCTATACATATCTAGCTCAATAAATCATTCATCAAGATGGACTATCTTTACACTGACAGCAGTGGTAACTAAACAACTAGCAACATAATAATACTACTGTGGGACACTGATCCAACTTTCTTTATCACGTATTGAAGATTGATTGATTGATTGATTGATTGATTGATTAACTGATTGATTGATTCATTAACCAGCCATTGCTTACAAAGCACCCATGCCTCTCTTCAAGTGCATTCTGGGAGCATTGGTTTAAGAACTAATACCAGGCTTACAGAATTAAAGTTATTAGTAGCTCATACTCCTAAAGGTGTCTGTTTTCTATTGCTAAATGAATGTACATGTAATGGTTAAAGCTGAAAAGATCTAACAAAGAATTGATTGACTTACACTTAGACTGTGAATTAAGATCTCACTGAGAGCAAATTATAGTTTGGTATGTTTTGCTAGCCGAGTAACTTCTTAAAGGTAGAATAGACAGAAGAAGCTAGATGAAGGCAATGCTGGAAACAAAACTCGTCCCAGCATGAACAAGAAAAGTAGGAAAAGTAGGTAGCAAAATGTTAATATGATAAATGGCTTAGGGAAGTGGCCAGATGCAGCACACCAGGAAGATATAAATACTTCCCATATATGAAATGAATAGCAATGGGTAAAGTGGTACACAAGTAATTTGCAGGACAGATATTAAGTGCAAGAATAAGTTAAGGGTACATACAACATAGGCACGCTTATTGTCATCACTGATGGCTATAGCATCATGTGAATGATTCATTGTGTAATAACATCACTCATATTTTATTGTGAGCTACAATACAAGTTGAGGCTTATATATATATATATATATATATATATATATATATATATATATATATGTATATCATTTACATATATCCCATGTGCCTCTGATACAAAAGGTTTGGGAGGTCACTCAGTGGAAGTTCTAGCTTTGCTGGTCTTTTCATTTTGTTTTTACTGATTGTTTTTTCAGTGACCTTTTCATTCATTGTTTTAGTTTGCTGTTTGGGATATTTTTTGCAGTGACCCTAATGATAATGGACATCAGCTGGGTATAACAGCCCTGTGTTTCTAATACTTAGTGAAACACTCTGCTTGTGCTGTGCTGATGAGGTCATAAGGTTGAAATATGCATATCCACAGGTAGTGTTGTTTGGCTTTATTGTCCTTAAAATTTTCCATTAAACTGATGAAACAAGTCATGGGCATTCAGAATCTCCAATTAGCTGAAACACCTGATGTTCATAATGATCATTTGCATATATCCCATGTGCCTCTGATACAAGAGGTTTGTGTGGTCACTCATTGGAAGTTTTAGCTTTGCTGGAGTTTTCATTTTGTTTTTACTGATTGTTTTTTAGTGACCTTTTCATTCATTGTTTTACCCTACTATTCCATGGAATATTCTTCATTTCTCTAACTCAGTATACTCTATTAAACAATTGACCTTTCTCTATCTCCATAATAAGGTACCATCCTGCATGGAATCTCCAGCAAACCATTTCTACTTTCATCTGTTTTTCCTGTCATCTTTCTTCCTTTTCCTTTAACATCTTTTCCTTCTCCTTTTAACTATTCCATACTCCTCTCTATCTACCATGTTATCCTTTTACAAGTTGAGAGGGTTGGTATAATGGTTAAGGTGTTTACCTCACAAACACAGGTTACAGGGTTTGACTCTCACATTTAAGTGAGGTTGGCTAGGCTTAAAATGGCCCTCAAGGGCAGCTAGCCTAGTACTAACCTATAACCTACACGTCTCTGCTATTCATTTTCTGTCATCTTACTACCTAACATGGTGCTCTCACACTTCATTCACACTCACATACTACTCGGCACTCTACCTGCACTCTGACTAAACCCTCCTTCATATCTGTTTCCTCAGATTTATTTAATGTCCAACCTATTCACATTTTCAAATACAAAACATCTAAGCTTTCAGTTCACTTTGACATAACCTGGAATAAATTCATAAACTTTAGAAAAAATCTAACAAATTGTAATCCCCTTTATTCTAAACTCTCTTTCTGGTGACATCCTTCCTATCCCTGGCCCTTTAGCTTCATCCATTCCACCATACAACATCCACAACACTTTCCCTTACATTGTGCCTGACTGAGAGTGCTTCTTAAACAATTTGGAAATAAAGAGCTGATATAAGTATTTTTTTGCCCCTTGTCTAACTGTTCAGTGATTCTTAACAGTACTGCACTGTTTTTATTTATTTGTTTGATTGAATTATTTACTTTTCTGTGTCTGCATTTATATATTTACTGACCTCTGGCCGAATTTTGTTTTTCCCACACTCCTGCCCAAATGCTGTTGTGTACTTAAAGTTGGTGGCTTTTGCAGTTGCCCGCCCCTGCTGTAAATTTGATCTGGGACAGTCCTCCAAGTCCCATCTTATTAGCTCATTATACCTAATACAGAGATCATTTGAGAAGGCCAGCCCCCTTAGTTTCTTAACCTTGAATTATCTTCTGTTCCTCCTCTCTCTCTCTTTCCACTTTACTAAAAACACTTTATTCAGCTGATTTTACTGTATTTGTGTTTCCTCCTTCTGCTCTATCACTTCATTTTGCTTTTTCTGCTACTTGCTGCTTGTTCCCTAAAATGTTCAGTTGCATCTTTTCTGTCCCATTTATTACTGCTTGTTTATAGTCTGTTTAAATTGTAAGTGTTATTCTAAGCCTCTTAATTTTGGTTTAAGCACTTGGGCTTTAGGCCTACCTTAGCTCTACCTGACCTTTCTCCCTCAGATTCTGACAAATATGGATGGACAATTTCCTACAGTTTCTCCTGCCAGTCTGGTTGATATGGGCATTCTGAGACAATGTAGCAACTGCCTCATGTACATGGACAATCATCTACTACTACCACCTAGGAACACAATTTGTGAGCGGTGTAATAACATTAGGAACCTAGAGTCCATGCTCTCTCCCTCACAAGCCAGTATATCTGGCACTGACACCACCCACACCTACACAACACATACCCACATATGCGGAGGTCCTCAACAAAAAACATAACAAAACAAAGGAGACCTCTGAGGCAAAAACACATGCGATCTCCACAGCTCTCCACACCAGATACCATGCATAGTCCACTCACCTGTGTCTCACAGCCACTAAGGTTTAACAATAAAACCAGCATATTTGTCATAGGAGACTCCATTGTGAGACACACAGATGTTCCTCTCACCAAGATGGATAAGGAAAAGTCACGGTTAGTTGTCTGTCAGGTGTCAGATTCCACCATATCACTTACGCACTCAAGTCTCTCAATGGCAGGTACTGTTATGACTCTGTCATTGTCCATTTTGGCTTGAATGACTTGAGACATACCTCCCTGGACTAAATGAAGAGAGACATGATTGAGCTCGCTGAATATGTGTCTCAGGCAGGTATGTCCCTAGCCTTAAGCAGCATTCTACCGTCATGCAGAATGATGCCAAACTGCAAACAGAAAATGATTGACTTTAACAATTGGCTTAGTTTCTGGTATCTTTCCAGGGGAATCCAGTACCTGACAGCCTGGGAAGATATGATTGACAGACCATGATGCTTTGCCAGAGATGGCCTGCATCTGCTCACTTGGGCTTCAGGCTTCTGGCAAAGGCTCTTGCCTCCCCGTACTGCCTTTTTTAGGAAACGTGATGAGGTTAAAACTACCAACATACAACTTTCAACAAAACGCAAATTAAAGATCATGCTGCTAAATGGTAGGAGACTAAACACAAAACTGTACTCATTGCAAGCATTCTTAACCCTGGAAGATGCTGACATCTGTGCAGTCACAGAAACTATCATACATTCAGACCCCAAACTGTAGGCAATAAAGCCAAAGAGGTGGAGTTTCAATATAAAATATAAAGCTGATAAGTATATTTTTTGGCACTTCTGTTCAAAGTTTTGCACTGTCCTAATTTTTGCTTGATTGATTTAGATATATATTTGCTGGCTTCTGATCTGTGCTGAAATTGCTGTTTTTCTCATACCCTTATTCCAGCTGTGTTAAATACTGGTCTAACAGCATTTGTGTTTTATCTGATTGTCTCAAGGCTTGCTGGTATAAATAATATTCCCTGTTTGTAAATCTCTGCATTCATTACTAGAAACTCCTTGTGTTCTGACTGAGAGTGTTTCTCAAACAATTAGAAATATAAAGCTGATAAGTATATTTTTGGCACTTCTGTTCAAAGTTCTGCACTGTCCTAATTTTTGCTTGATTGATTTAGATATATATTTGCTGGCTTCTGATCTATACTGAAATTGCTGTTTTTCTCGTACCCTTATTCCTGCTGTGTTAAATACTGGTCTAACAGCTTTTGTGTTTACCACCCTCCCTCCCTGTTGATGTCTTCTTCTTATACTTGGCGTCTTTGCAGTTGCCCGCCCCTACTGTATATTTGATCTGGGACACTCCTCCTAGTCTAGTGTCATTAGCTCATTCTACCTAATACAGACAGAACATTTGAAAAGGCCATCCCACTTAGGTTCTTAACCTTGAGCTATCTTCTGCTCCTCCTTTCTCCCTTTCCACTTTACTGAAAAAAAAAAAAACTTGGCTAAAATCTCCTTGTGTTCTGACTGAGTGTGCTTCTCCACTGATAGTGTGCTAGCTTGCACTGCACTTAAATTGTTTTTAGTACTGCTTTAACTGCTTTTCTGAAAAAAAGGGATGACAATGAACTTTTTGGCATTGAGCTTGAGGCCACGGCTTTGACACCAGGCATCTGTCTCAGTGAGGCCCTTTTGTAGGATGTCCGCATCATTTGTAAACTTCTGAGTCCCCCAAGCCTTTTTGTGTTGGAGGGAAGCCTTCTAGCTTATCAGTGGGAGTGGTAAGCACTAGGTAGCCTATCTACCACAAGAGGGGTGGTTTCTCACCCAGAAATTGTAGTTTATTGGCCATTTGGGCAGTTTTTCCATCTCTTTCAACTCTCTGGTTTAAAAGTCCACTTTTGCGCTTGTTTTCCATCTTTCCTATAATTTGTCTAGTCCACATACAGATTTGCCATATCCAGGACTGTTTGTAAGCTTCTAAGCCCCCCCACACCTTTATGTGTTGAGGGAAGCCTTCTAGTTTATCAGTGGGAGTAATAAGCATCAGGTAGCCTCTCTACCACAAGAGGAATTGGTTTATTGCCCAGAAATTGTAGTTTATTGACAGTTTGGGCAGTTTTTTTTCCATCTCTATCAACTATCTGGTTTAAAATCCCGCATTTGTGCTCGTTTCCCACCTTTCCTATAACTAGTCTAGTCCGGATACAGATTTGCTGTATCCAGGACTGTTTGTAAGCTTCTGAGCCCCCCAAGCCTTTCTGTGTTGGAGGGAAGCCTTGTAGCTTGTCAGTGGGAGTGGTAAGCACTAGGTAGCCTATTTGCCACAAGAGGAGTGGGTTCTGGCCCAGAGATTGTAGTTTATTGGCCGTTTGGACAGTTCTTCAATCTCTTTCAACTTTCTGGTTTAAAAGACTGCATTTGCACTTTTCCCACCTTCCCTGTAACTAGTCTAGTCCAGATACAGATTTGTTGTATCCAGGACTGTATGTAAGCTTCTGAGGACTGTATGTAAGCTTCTGAGCACCCCCCAGCCTTTATGTGATGGAGGGAAGCCTTACACTTATCAGTGTGTGTGGTAAGCACTAAGTAGCCTATCTACCACAAGAAGAGTGGTTTCTGGCCCAGAAATTGTAGTTTATTGGCCGTTTGGGCAGTTTTCCATGTCTTGCAACTTTCTGGTTTAAAAGCTGCGTTTGTGCTTGTTTCCCACCTTTCCTGTAACTAGTCTAATCCTGATACAGATTTGCTGTATTGAGGACTGTTTGTAAGCCTCTGCGTGGTACCAAAGTCTGCTGTTCAATTTTTCCTTTAGATCTGCTAGTTCTCTCCTCTCCTGCACTTTTACTAGCTTATTAGTCTAGCACTTTACCAGACTTCTTGTAGCAATTATTGCAACACACAAAAGTGCTACCAGCACTAAACGTACTACAAGGAAACAGCTCCAGTACTTATTATTAATGTCCACTCCTCCAGGCATGTCTAAAGGTCAGTTCCCTGTGCTTTGTCATATCAACCTGGTCAACTTGGGCATCCTGAGGCAATGTAGCAACTGCCTCATGTACACTGTCAACCCTCTCCTCTTACCTCCCAACACTCAGACTTGCGAGAGATGCACTTATATATCCAAATTGGAAGCTACACACTCTCCAGCCAAGACCGTAATAGCTGTTCAAGAAGAGATAGCCAACACTTGCACCACACCGCATGGAACACATAGCCCTCCAGAACACACACCGGCACTGCCTTCACATAAAAACACAAACCACACACCCACCTTTGTGGAGGCTCTCAATAAAAATCTATCCAAACAGAAGAGACCTACAAGGCAGAAATGCTCTCGACCACCACAACACAATAATCATGAGGCACATAACTCTCTTAGACAGTGTGCCACTGAACCAAAGCCCTTAAGGCAAAACAGCATGCCCAACACACTAGTCATAGGTGACTCGATAGTAAGGCACAATGATGTCCCACTCACTAGGTTGAATAAAGAGAAAGTAACAGTCAGCTGCCTGTCAGGTTCCAGGATCCGCCACATAATGCATGCACTCAGGTCCCTCAATAACAAGTACAAATATGACTCTGTCATTGTACATGTGGGCATGAATGCCCTGAGATGTACCTCCATGGACTACATGAAGAGACACATGGAGGAGCTCTCAGATTATGTAGCACAGGCGGGTATGATCCTAGCCCTGAGCAGCATCCTACCATCACCCAGAATTATATCACAGTACAAGCAGAAAATGATTGATTTCAAAAATTGGCTACGTTTCTGGTGTTATTCTAAGGCGATCCAGTATCTGTCTGCCTGGGATGACATGATTGACAGACCTCAATGCTTTGCCAGAGATGGCATGCATCTGTCAGCTCTGGGCTTCCGGATACTGGCCAAAGCTCTTGCCACCCCTATAATGCCTTTTTTAGGCAGTTTTCCAAAGACCAAATTACTACTGTAACAGCTACAAATAAATGCAATCTGAGGGTCATGCTGCTCAACTCTAGAAGTCTAAATCGCAAAATGCACTCGCTCAAAGCACTCCTTAAAATGGAGAACATCGACATTTGTGCCATAACAGAGACTTGGTTCAAGGAAGCAAAAAGCACCTCTGCACTAACAGGCTACAACTCGTTTCATACCTTTCAGCCCCAGAACCTGGACCAAAGCTCCAAAGGCGGTGGTGTTTCCGTATTCATAAAGGATGTGCACACCTCCGGACTGGTAGCCCAACATAATGCATCTGAGATACTTCAGGTGCAGATAACATTGGGTAAGGCAGCAATTCAGGTCATAGCCTGCTATAGGTCCCCAACCATGTCCCAAGACTCACACTCCATGTTCCTAAGCACCCTAGATAATATTAGGGTCCAACCTAACACCCTCATGCTGGGAGACTTCAACTACCCCTCCATTAAGTGGGAAAGCTACTCATGTACCAATACACTTGCCCAATGTTTCCTGGAATTCATTAATTCCAATGCCCTGGACCAGCTCGATCTTACCCCCACTAGAGGTAGCAATATCCTTGACCTGGTCATTACCAAGATGGGCGACCGCTGCTCTACACCAATAGTCAACTCCTCCCTGGTTAGATATGACCACAAACTAATCACCTTGGATATCCACATCCCTCCCAACTACCTGCAAAGGAAACCACCATGACAAATGTATCCAAAGCTAACTTTGGGCTCCTAAACAGAGATGTGGCTAACTTCATGGCACCCATGCAAATGGAGAATAGTTGCATGACCGCAGAATCATACACCAATGCACTGTACAAATACATACACAAATGCACGGATCTCGCCATACCCAGTAGAACCAAGATGTTCTCCTCCAAAAAAGGAAGCAATCTGGTGGTCCCCTGCCATAAACAAACTCTACAATAGAAGGAGGAAACTGATGCATAATAAGATGAAGTTCCAAGACTGAAAAATCTCCCTTATCATCCTCAACAAAAAGTTGAGATCTTTTATCAAATCCTCCAAATCTAGCTATGAAAATAGAATTGTAGCAGATAGTAAAGACAACCACAAGGCCGTCTATAGTTATATAAGGAATCTCCACAGCAATACCCAGATTTGCTCTGAGCTATTGCACTATGGTACCTCCTATACCGAGCCAACAGATATTGACAATATACTGGCCGACAGATTTAATGCCAACTTTACCGCTCTCCCTCCCAGAGGACCAATCACAATACCAGTAGATTGCCAGGCACCCAGTATTTCTTCTGCACAGGTTAAAATAGCACTCACTGCCCAAGGCCAAGAATGCAGCTTATATGGGACCTGACAATATTCCTGGTTGTGCTCTACATGAACTACAGAGTGAACTGGCACCTCACCTGTGTGCCCTGTTCAATCACAGCCTCACCTCAGGCTTTGTCCCTACTGAATGGTGGACTGCTACAGTCATCCCTCTCCACAAAGGAGTAGCGACTACAGACCCTGGGAGCTATTCCCCCATTAGCCTGATGAGTCTGATATGCAAAGCTATGGAATGCATCATCATGGACCTAATAAGCATGGATATAGGGAATCTCCAAACTCTGGATCCCACACAGTTTGGTTTTGTGAAGGGTAGATCATGCCTGCTCAACTTGGTTGACTTCTTTGAGTCACTCACCAGAGCTGTGGATGAAGGCAAGTTGGTTCATACAGCCTACCTTGATCTGGCCAAGGCCTTTGATACCATTCCCCACTCAGGAATCATAGGAAAACTCACTAAGCTAGGCATCAACCCCTACATCACCAGGTGGGTTGCAGGCTGGCTCACAGATAGAACCCACAGTGTGAAAGTAGCTGACTGCAAGTCAGACTGCTGACCAGTCATGAGGGGAGTCCCAAAGGGTTCGGTCCTGGGTCCTTTCCTGTTTGGTATCTACTTCTCTGAAGTCCAGGCCAACACGAAAGGTCTCTGGCTGACAAAGTTCGCAGACGATTGAAAGTTGGGAGCTATTATTAACTCTCCAAGCGATGTTGACATCCTACAGAAAGGCCTCACTGAGACCAACAACTGGTGTCGGAACCATGGCTTTAAGCTGAATGCAAAAATGTGTTGTCATCCCCTTTGGGAAAAACCCAGTTCCCATGAATTACCACATCGATGGTAGTCTACTGAACACAGAAAGTGTTATAAGAAATCTGGGAACAAGGGTTGACAGCAAACTCTCTTTTGGCCACCACATTGCCACTGTGGTCAGAAAGTCCTTCTGTGTGGCACATTAAGGGTTTTGCATCCAGGAAGAAAGAGGTCCTTGTCTCCCACTACTCTTCTGCCATTAGGCCAATCATCGAGTACAATGCCCCATTTGGCATGCACCTCACTAGATACCTGCAACAACTGGAGAGACCACAAAAGTACCTCACAAAGAGGATCCTAGGCCTTAAACACTAGTCACATATGGACACACTCAAAAAACTCCAACTATTCTCTGTCTCATATCGCCTACTTAAAGGTGATCTCTGCTTGACTTACAAAGCCATGTCTGACCCAGCTGTGTTAGAAATGCTACATCTAAAGAAATCCCAATCCCTCCACATCACATGCTCCAGAGACCTCAACCTCATTACCACAATCAACAGAACATGCTGGAGGGACAGATTCATAACACAGAGACTGCCCATTCTATGGAACAGACTCCCCATACATGTCAAGCTGAGCAGAGGAATCTTGATGAGTGGATGGGAAATAGAAAATTCACCACTGGGATCACTCCAGTGGCTCTGCTCGACAGAGGCACTGGGAACTAAGGTTGGGTGGCATGATGCCAGGGTAATCCTATGGGCTAGGCTTGTAAAGGCTCCAGGGCCATTAGCCTAGTATACACCTATGAACCTATGAATCAATATATTAAAGACATACACACTTCCAGGCTGGTCAAACAGTATAACACACAGGAGATACTCCAGGTGCAGTTAACCATTGATAAGAACCCTATTCAAATTGTAGCTTGCTACCGAACCCCAAATATGACTCAATATGCCCAATCTGCCTATCTGGACCTCTTCAAATCTATCAAGATTCAACCCTTTACCCTGATCCTGGGTAACTCTTACCCAAATATAGACTGGAAGAACTGCTCATGCTAGAACACAAATGCCCAGAGATTCCTTGATTTTGTCAATGCAAACATTTTGGAACAGTTAGTCGATACCCCCACAAGAAGTGATAATATATTGGACTTGGTATTAACCTACATGAGTAACCACTGCAGCATCCCTACAGTATCATCCTTCCTGGTAAGATCTGACAATAAAGTGGTCACTTTCAAAGTCACAATCTCCCCCAACCCCCCTGTAGCTACAACCAAACAAAAAAAAACTTCTCCAAAGCTGATTACAGCCTCCTGAGGGATGGTATAAACAGCTTCACATCCCGCTCCCCCACTCTAGGAACTGGCACCAGTATCCAAAGCTATACCAAAGCACCATAGGAGTATAAAATCAGGAATACCGGACAGGACTAAATCATCCTCCACAAGGAAGTGTAAACCTGTTTGGTGGACATCTGCAATAAATAAACTCTATAACAAAAGGAAAAAAATTACTGTCCAGGACCAAGAAGGAGCAGGTGCCCAATTGGAAGCAATCTCTTTTTAGCCTGAACAAGCAAATAAGAGCACTAGCGAAATCCTCCAAAGCAAACTTCGAGTCCAAATTGGCCACATCTACTACAGACAATCATAAAGCCTTCTTCACATACGTCCGCAATCTCAAAGGAAGCACCCAGATCTGCTCAGAACTGATGGTCAAGGACACCACATATATAAATGTCGTAGAGATAGCAAACTTGCTCGCTGACAGATTCAGCAAAAACTTCACCCCTTTATCCCCCCCCCCCCCCCCCATCAGTAAATCAGGACATCCCCAGTCCCTGCCCACTTCCCTTTATTTCTATGGAACAGGTCAGCAATGCTCTCTCAAAGTCAAAAAATATAGCCTCCATGGGACCCGATAACATCCCAGGCTGCATCCTACATAAACTCAGGCAGGAACTTGGAGTACCATTACGCATCCTATTTAACCAAAGCCTGTGTACTAGCTTCATCCCAGCTGAGTGGAGGACAGCCACTGTCATCCCTTTGCACAAAGGTGGAGCATCCACCGATCTGTGAAATTATAGACCCATCAGCCTAACTAGCCTGATCTGCAAGGCCATGGAATGGATTATAATGGACCAGATTAACAGGGACATTGGCAACCTCCAAACACTTGATCCCACATGGTTTGGGTTCATCAAGGGGAGGTCATTTCTGTTAAATCTGGTCAACTTACTTAAGATAGTCACCAAAGCCATAGACAAGGGGAAGACAGTGCACACTGCCTACCTTGACCTGTCCAAAGCCTTCAACACTATTCCCTACTCGGGCATAATAGATAAACTCTCTCAACTAGGCATGAATCAGTATGTTTCCAAATGGGTAGCAAACTGGCTCACTGCTAGAACCCACCTAGTCAAAACAGGGGAAGCAACCTCAAGCAGTAGACCCATAACAAGTGGCATACCACAGGGTTTGGTCTTGGGGCCTCTGTTGTTATTTGGGATATACTTTTCTGAGGTGCAGGCCAAACCAGTGGGCTATGGCTGACCAATTGTGCAGATGACTGCAAGCTGGGTGCTGTCATCAATTCCTCTAGTGATGTGGACATCCTTCAAGAGGGATTCACCCAAACAAATGACTGATGAGAGAAACATGGCCTCAAGTTGAATACCAAAAAAATGCATCATCATCCTCTTTGAGGAGAGTGACAGACCCACAAATTATCACATTAATAATTTCCTAAGCATGGAGTCATTGAGGGATTTGGGCACCCAGGTTGATAGCAACCTGACTTTTGACCACCATGTTGGTTACATTGTACGGAAAGCTTTCTACATGGCCCACCTCATAAGTAAGGGCATCTCATCCAGGGACAAGGTGATCTTGGACCCTGCCTTAATGGGCCTGCTGCATATCCACAAGTCAAGCTCCACTCAAGTAACCTGCATGCATGACATCAAGCTGGTCTGTGACATCAATAGGACATGTTGGTGGGACTGATTTGTGTCCCAGTGACTTCCCAATCTGTGGAATAGACTCCCTCTCCCCATCAAGCAGAGTACTTCATTATCCCTTTTTAAGTGCAATCTGGATAACTAGATGGGAAATAGAAAATACACCCCATAAATTTCACCTGTGTCCCTGCTGGACAGGGCCATCTGGTGGTCACTTGTCTAAACATGGGCTAAACTCTTGGCTAGGCTTATAAAGGCCTCAGGGTCAATAACCTAGTAACTTCTTATGATCCTATGATCCTTACTTCCATTTGTAGCATTTTAAGCAAAATTATAGATCTACAAGCATGGTTTCTTCAGTACTCACCAGATATTACTGTCATTAGCGAAACTCACCCCCTAAACATCAACCTATATAAGTACTCCCAGCTAATCAACCTCCCCACCAGGCCCTCTAAAGACTTCTCCAGTGGCAGTATTATAGACTGGATCTTAGTCTCTCATCCCCACTACTACACTGATAGTGGAACTCATCCTGATTCTCTCAGTGACCACCTTCCCATTTTCACCAAACGTCTTCCATCCCCATTGCAAGTAACTCACAACTACATTAGCACTCGCTACCTAAAAAACTTCGACCCTATAGCTTCTCAGACACCCTAAAATCAATAAATTGGAACCCCCTAAAAACTCCAAACCTAGACAATGCTGTAGCACACTTTAATACAATCTTCCTAAAACTACTAGTTACTTTTGCCCCCTTAAAAACTAAAAGAATAAGACACAACACTGCCCCCTGGCTAACAAAAAACAAAATAACTGCCATGCGACTTAGAGACAAAACCTGGGCACAATACCAAAGAAACAAAACTCTCACCACCTTAAATGAATTCAAAACACTTCGCAATACTGTTAAAAAACTTATCACAGTAGATCGACAAAATTATTTCTCCTCTCTCCAAAACAACCATAAACCTAACCCTCAAAAATTCTGGAAAAGCATCACTACCCTCATAAAGCCTGCCTCAACAGAAAACCCCAGCCTAGACCCAAATGTACTAGATACAGACCTGGCTACCCAGTTCAACTCTTTCTTCATAGACTCTATCTCCAAACTGACATTGTCCTTCTCTAACAACTCCTAATCCCCCATATCTGGATCCCCCCTCTTGACATCAGCTTCATCTCCAGTCTCTCAAATCCCATCATTCTCCATAAAACCCATCCCCACCTCTACCATAAGAAAACTCCTGCAAAAGCTAAAACCATGCACCAATGCCCCCGATAACATTCCCTCATCCTTCCTCAGCATAGCTGCAGAAGCCATTGCCTTCCCCATCAGCATCCTAATAAATCACTCCATCCAAGAAGGTGTTGTACCCAAACTCTGGAAAAGGGCTTTCATCATTCCCCTGCACAAAGGTGGCAATAATAACAATATTACTAACTTTCGACCCATCGCTATCCTCTCTCCTATATCAAAACTCCTAGAGAAATGTATCCACCTTCAACTCCTTCCCTATCTGTTAGACAATAATTTACTAACTTCCACACAACACGGTTTCAGACCCAATCACAGCACTATGACTGCCCTCTTTTCCTTCCTGGAAACTGTAAATAAAGCCAGAGATTCAGGCTGTATTGTATCTACCCTCTTTCTTGACCTTTCTAAAGCCTTTGATACTATCTCTCACAAACTTCTCCTTACTAAACTATCAAACCTTAAACCTATCCACGCCTTCTCTCAACTGGTTCACCAGCTATCTCTCCAACAGGCAACAAGGTGTCAAATGGAAAAAATCCATTTCCACTTTCCTTAACACACCCACTGGTGTCCCCCAAGGTTCCATTTTGGGTCCTCTCCTTTTCAACATATTCATAAATGACTTCTTCCACTCAATTCCTTATGCTAAACTTATTCAATATACAGCCACTTCCATCCCCACTCCCTTAAAACTAACTCAAGATGCCTTCACTACCACAGAACAGTGGATGAAGGACAATCATCTTGCACTCAATGCATCAAAAACCAAACTCATGGTATTTACCCCCTCAAAAAACAGAACCATTGATAAAAAGCTATTCTCCATAAATAGTCAAATAACACACCTCTTGAATTGGTATCTGAAACCAAACTACTTGGAGTCCAGATTGATGAGCAACTGAAATTCAACAGCCACCTACAACTAAACATAAATAAAACCCACCAAAAACAAGATATGCTCTACCGACACAATCGATTCCTCACCCCATCTACTAAACTCACTCTCGCTACTACATTTCTCATCTCTTCCCTTCTTTATGGAGCCCCTCTCCTTACAAACCTGCAATCATCTCTCAAAACAAAACTGTCCTCCTGTTATAATAAAATTGCAAAATTTGCCACAAGCCACAAATCATCTACCCACCACTGC
Source organism: Protopterus annectens (assembly GCF_019279795.1). Classification (NCBI taxonomy): domain Eukaryota; kingdom Metazoa; phylum Chordata; order Ceratodontiformes; family Protopteridae; genus Protopterus; species Protopterus annectens. Next base: position 698,663,222 of record NC_056748.1, read on the forward strand.
ACATCTCTTCACAAACTTAACTGGCTAGAACTCCCCAACTATCTCACCTATACTCAGCTAACTTTCGCTCACAAACTAATTTTTCATCCCTCCCTCTGTCCTTTGCTCAGCTCTACCTTTAAAATGCACCTACCTCAAAGATTCCTACGCTCTAGCAACCAGAACCTAATTGAGCTATACAGACCCCTTCATACTCCAGGACAAAACCTCCTATCCTTCGCTTTAGCACGCCTATGGAACTCCCTCCCTCCCTCCATCCGTACCACCACCAACCTCCCTGGCTTTAAAAAGTCACTGCACTCACACCTAACATCCTCATGGGAATGCTCCTGCTCCCATTCCTCATAGTCTGTTCTCCACTTCTTATAGGCTTCTATATCATACATCAACAGTTACCAAATAATAAGCCAACTGCAACAACATCTTATAATTCTCTAATCCTAAGATTCCTCTCTAGAAACTGTATATTTACCATAGCTATGCTCTGATATTTCTACAAAATTTAACCTAAAGAATGTTTTACTGTACCTGCTTAAACCTTTGTTTTCAACAAAATGAAATCTAAACAGTACATTATAAATGCTTAATCTCTGCCTTGTCTTGAGTCCACAACTGTTTGAATTTTAACTTCTGAAATCTTTTGTTACCACCATTTTAAAGCATTGTCTTTAACCTACTAATGTTTGTAATTGTAAACTACTATAACATTGTTTTTGTAATCAAAAAATGCTATAATATTCTTTGTAACCTTTGTTTTGGAGCTTTTCTCCCCAGGACTCCATTGAAAATGGGTTCTCTTGGCCCAATGGACTATCCTGGTAAAGCAACTGCAAATAAATAATAAATAAATAAAATAAAATAAATAAATAAAACCCATTTAAAAGACTCTGAAATTATATCCCCTGGCTACAATATAATTCAATGTGACAGACTAAACAAAAAGGGGAGGCATTACAACCTTATATAATAACTGTGTTAAGTTTCTTACTTCTCAAAACTAACATATCCAACTTTCAAAATGCAGAATAATAAATAATAAACAGAAAGCTTTGAATATTTGCTGTCTACATAACACCAGCTAATGATATTAGCTTATTAGAAGATTTTTTTGCTGGATAGCTACAAATATTACTAATAAAACCATTATCTTAGGCAACATTAACATTGGTTGGTTATTTATTTTTTTCAAAAACATTTTTATTTTGTTTTCATTATAAACATACACAAATGTACATATAGCAAATACAATAAAACAATAACAAAACTATTTACAATATTTACATTCATCCACAATCATTTTATCCATGAGAAGTTATCAGTATTTGTTCAAAAGGTTTTCCAATTTTTGCCATGCTATTTTTTATGAGTAATGTTATGAGTTCTATAACAAATGGTTTGCAGTTCTTTTTTACAAACAACTTTTGCTAAATTAATAAAATCTTTAAACATCAAATCTTGTTTACTTTTCCAGTTCAACGTTATAACTTTTCTGGCAATTGCAAGAATTGACCAGAGTAACTGAATCTAAGATTTAGGTATTACATTAGGTATAGGGATATTGAACAGGATTAGTGGGTTAGAAATATGACAGTTATCAGACCATAAAGCATTTACAAAATATCTGAAGTCTTTCCAGTATTGAACAACATTTCTACATTCAATGGACATGTAAACTCAGTTGGCCTCTAGAAATTCATCACATTTCCAACATTTACTTTCACAGTTTTTGAGTATAAGATTTATTTTATGTGGAGTATAGAAACTCCTGTTCATAAATTTCCATGTATACAGTCTCCGATATAATGACAAAGAGGTACCATACATACAGTTCAATATTTTTTTGGATTCATCAGATAATTGTTCTCCATTAATCTTTACATAGTAATTCCAAAAATCTGAGTCAGACTTTAAAGTGTCTTCTCTTAGTATCTTCTAGATATGTGAGATACTTAATTTTTGATAATCTGTCTTTTCAAGACACCTAATAAAAAGCTGGATCAAACTAGACATAAATTCAGTCTCTAGGTTGATTGATACTCTCATTTTGTTTTCTATAAACTGCTGTAATGAGGGTATAAACAACCGACTGCTGAATCCTACACAAATGCACTTTATAAGCACTTACACGAGTGCATGGATCATGCTATCCCTAACAGTGCCAAGATGCTATCCTCCAAAAAAAGGAAGCCAATCTGGTGATCCTCTGCCATAAACAAACTCTACAACAGAAGAAAGAAACTGTTGCAAAAAAAGAGTAAAATCCCATGACTGGAGGAACTCCCTGGTCAGCCTCAGTAAGAAGCTGAGATCCCTCATAAAATCCTCCAAAACTAGTTACGAAAATAAAATTGCCTCTGACTCTAAAGACAACCACAAAGCATTCTATAGCTATGTCAAGAATCTCAATGGCAACACTCAGATCTGCTCTGAGTTACAGAACAATGGCACTACATGTACAAAATCAACTAATATTGCCAACATCCTGGCAGATAGGTTCAGTGCTAACTTTACCCCCCTCTCACCCCCTAGAGGGCCCATCTCTATACCAGAAGAATGCAAAGTTCCTGTAATTATGGCTGCACAGGTAAAAAACACACTCTCCAAAGCCAAGAACACAGCATCCATGGGACCTGACAATATCCCAGGCTGTGTTCTACATGAACTACAGAACGAACTGGCATCCCACCTTAGTACCATGTTCAAGCATAGCCTCACCTTAGGCTTTGAGCCCACTGAATGGTGCACTGCGATGGTTATCCCACTCTACAAAGGGGGAGCCATGATGAACCCCAGAAACTACTGCCCTATTAGCCTGACGAGCCTGGTTTGCAAGGCCATGGAACGTATCATCATGGAACTCATAAACAAACACATCGGTAATCTCCAAACTCTGGACCCCACCCAGTTCGGATTTGTAAAAGGCAGATCATGTCTCCTAAACCTGATAGACTTCTTTGAAGCAGCCACCAAAGCCATAGATGAGGGTAAGGTGGTTCACACAACCTATCTAGATCTTGCCAAGGCTTTCAACACCATCCCCCATTTTGGAATTATAGATAAACTCACTAAACTAGGTATAAATTCCTATGTCAGAAGATGGGTTGCCAACTGGCTCATGGACAGAATGCACTGTGAAAGTAGGAGACTCCAAATCTGACTTAAGACCAGTGACAAGTGGAGTACCACAGGGTTCAGTCCTGGGTCCTTTCCTGTTTGGTATCTACTTCTCTGAAGTACAGGCTAACACAGAAGGTCTTTGGCTAACGAAGTTTGCAGATGACTGCAAACTAGGAGCCATAATCAAAACTCCTAACGATGTGGACATCCTACAAAAGGGCCTCACTGAGACAGATGCCTGTGTCAAAGCCATGGTCTGAAGCTCAATGCCAAAAAGTGCACTGTCATCCCCTTTGGTAAAAACTCTGTACCCATGAACTACCACATAGGTGGTAGTCTACTTAACACCGAAAGTGTGATAAGAGACCTTGGGACACAGGTGGACAGTAGTCTCTCCTTTGATAATCACATCACCACAGTGGTCAGGAAATCCTACATGCACACCTCATCACAAAAGGTTTCTCATCCAGAAAAAAAGAGGTCACTGTTACCCTCTACTCATCACTCATTAGACCCATTATAGAGTACACTACCCCTTTTGGTATGTACCTCACAAGACATCTACAACAACTGGAAAGGCCACAGAAATACATCAAAAAGAGGATTACTGGCCTCAAACAGATGTCCCTACAGACCATCTAAAAAAACTCCAGCTTTATTCCATCGCATATTGCCTACTCAAAGGCGATCTCTGCCTAACATACAAAGCTATGTCAAACCCAGAGCTGTTGGACATGCTCCACTTAAAGAAATCCCAATCCCTCTGAGCTACACTCTGTAGGGACCAAAACCTTGTCACCACAATAAACAGAACATACTGGAGGGTTAGATTCCTGTCCCAGAGACTTCCCATACTCTGGAACAGACTACATATCAATGTCAAACAGAGCTCCTCATTAGCACTCTTCAAAAAAATCTTGGTGATCGGATAGGAAATAGGAAATTCACCCCAGGGATCACTTCTGTGGCTCTGCTCGACAGGGGCACAGGAAAATAATTTTCTTGGGTGGCGAAAACCAGGGTACCTTTTTGGCTAGGCTTATATAGGCCCTAGGGCCAATAGCCTAGTACCTACCTATGAACCTATGAACTATTATCAAAACTACATAAAAGAGAGTTGAGTGGTTTAATACTCTTATTTTCAATAAACTAATGCCAGAATATCAAGTTATTTTCTTTAATTTTTGCATCTCATTGATGTTGAAAGAATCTAGGCAAACAGGGGAGTATGCTATAGGAAATATAAGAACTAGAAATTGTTTCATGTTGTAATTACAATCAATTATATTTTTAAAGTTATTAAATATTTGATTAATGCCATAAGAAAAATGATCATACTTCTTACTAAATAAACAAAATTCACATAAAAGCCAATAAACTCTACTTATTCCATATAGTTCCTTAAATTGATTTTCTATAGCTCTGACATCAGTTATATGAATCTCATGTATTGTTTTCCAGCCAGATATATAGGCAGGTGTGATCCAATGTAATATTACATTAATTATAACTGATTTGGAATAAAGATCTAAGCTAGGGAATGCTATCCCATCACTGTTCCAAGCTCTAATGTCCCATTTATATGCAATCCTAGGTTTTAAGGGGAACCATAAAATATAAGTAGCATGGAATCTAATTTTTTAAATAAGTTTTTGGGAGGGGGTAGTATCAATGACTGTATATAAAACAAAAATGTTGGTAAAATTATCATTTTAATTAAAGAGAGCCTATCCTCCATTGTGAAGAACATTTTATTCCATCTTTTGATAAGTTCACTAATGGTGGTTATTAAATTATTGTAGTTTAGTTTAACAGACTCTTTCCATGTATTCTTTATACTGACACCCAAATATTCTAATACATCATTCTCCCAATTAAACAGGCTATTCTCTCTTAGGTTTTTGTTGATCTTTTTGTTAATTAGTAATGTTTTGGATTTATTATGATTACATTTAAGCCCTGAAATTCTTTCAAACTTGCTTAAGGTATTTATAACATCATGCAAAGAACCATTAATATCACCCAACGTTAGCAACATATCATTACAAAATAATCGTATCTTAGGACAATAGTCCTTATTAATTTGAAAGCCTTTTATATTTTGCTTGTTTCTGATATATGTAGCAAAAAGGTTCCATTGAAAGAGCAAACGATAATGGTGATAAGAGACAACCTTGTCCAGCTCCCTTGAGGATTTCTAGTGGTGAAGATAGACATGATCCGATTTTCACATAAGCTTGTGCGGCACTATACATTTTCATTAGGAAGTTGACAAAATCTCAGGAGAATTCAAAACCAATCAGAATTCTTTGTAGGTAAGACCAACTAATAGAATCCAAAGCCTTTTTTATGTCTAGGCTGATAATAGCTAGCTGTTTTTGCATTTGCATGCTATGTCTATTAATGATAGTAATTTAATAATGTTATCTTCCACCTTTCTATGAAGAATAAACCCTGGTCATTATGTATTAGATTAGGTAATATTTTCTTTATCCTATTAGCTAATATTGTCATGAAAATTTTATAATCGGTGTTTAGTAATGAAACTGGACTATATGAATCACAAGATTTGAGGTCCTTACCTTGTTTTAAAATGGGGGAGATAATTGAGTATTTCCACGATGGGGGTGCTATACATTTTTTGCCTGACCATAGTAAAGACACTCATCATTTTCTTTATTATATATTCTGGAAAAATCTTATATAGTTCAGGAATTATTCCATCCAGTCCTAGAGCTTTATTATCTTTTAAAATTTTTATTTGCTATTTCACTTCTGTTTGTGTTATTTGTTTATATAATGTTATTTTGTTGCATTGACACCTTAGTAGTTATATTTTCTTGAATAAAAGCATTTATTACATTATCTGTCTTCAAAAGTGGTGTGTTATTATTTATATCTTTATAGTAGTTTTTGAACACTTCTAATATGCCCATTAAGTTAGATGTACTCTTAACTGAACCTTCACTTTTATATTTAATCTCATTAATAAGATTTTGATTTTTTTTTTTTTTTGGATTTTACCACTGTTTTATGTAGATATTTGGGATTTACAGCATATGATTGTAATTTCAATTTTTCCAGGTTTATGGCTACGTTAAGATTTAGAACTTCTAAGTATTTTTTATTTAACTTAGTAATTTCGTTATGTGCTACTTTATTTGGTTTTGCATCCATTTTTATTTTGTCTATTTTTTTTGTAAGTCTAAAAGTCCCACTCTCTCCTTTTTTTAAGGTACCAAGATTTTATTCTACTATATATATATATATATATGTATATATATAAATATATATATATATATATATATATATATATATATATATATATATATATATATATATATAAACTTTAAAGGTGTCCCATAGTATAGTATCAGTTACTTCACCATTATCATTTGTTTTCATAAACATGTCTATTTCTTTCATTATCCATTCCTTAAAGTAATTTAACTTAGTTAAGTAAGCAGGAATTCTCTGCAGAAATCTTAATTCATCTGTATGTGTAGTTAATGTAAAGTTTATAGCATTATGGTCCGAAAGTGGATAAGTCATTATAGATATGTCACTTATTTTAGAGTATATATTATTTGATACAAAGACCTTATAAATGTTTGTTTGTGTACCAAACCGATATGAATTGTGAGTATAGAATAAGGAATAATGTTCTCTTAGACTGGTTTGTAAAGTCATTTAACTTCTTGGCTTGAGATGTTAGTTTTATTTTGCCATGGTTGGAAGTATCATTGCCTGATAATAGGCAGTTAAAATCACCTGTTGCTATAATTTCCCCTTTTACATTTAAAGTAATCGGGTCCAGATATTTGTCAACATATTTAGTACTCAGTCCTGGTGTCCAGTATGTATTAATCAAAGTATAATACTTCCTATTGATTTCCAAAATAACCATGCTTAGCATCCCATCTTTATCTGAAATTGTAGCTATAATTCTTGGCATAGTATAAGTAATTTTCCATAGAATAAAAGTGCCCCTTCTCTTTGTCTTAAAACATGAATCAGCCAAGATGGTATAGCCATTGAATGAGTATTTTTGTAGATATTTTTTAATAGATGGGTTTCCTGTAAAAAGATGATCTGGGGTTTATGCATTTTGATATATTTAAGCAAACCAGCTCTTCTGACATTATTATTCAAACCATTAATATTTAATGATAAACATTTATAAGTCATTGCCTATAATGTGTATGTTATTACTAACAGAAAGGCCTTTCTTCCATGTTGACTTGAAATCTACTGAAAACTTACTTATCATGGATGTATAACACATATTAAGCACTACTTTCAAAAATTCCAAACTATTTACAAATGTATACACATACATGAAACATAAATTTTTGGTTTAGTTAAAAACTTAATTAAACCATCCATCCACCACTTCTCCAATACCAAATGACACAAATTATCCATGTCTGCTTAGAATATAGTATAAAAACAAAAAAGAAAAGCATTATGAAAGCAACTAAAGAAATCTGAATTCATAAAATATACATTAGAATGAGAGTGTCCAATAAATATGAAGCTATATGAATATGTCATATGATAAAGCACCTCTAATAAGTAGATATGCCAGAAATACACATCAGATCAAAATATGTATAAACATTAGAAGCTGAAGGTTAAAAAGATTATCATTATTTCCAAGATTTTTCAAAAAACATCAGATAATTTAACCATTTTGTCAGTCATCTATCTAACATTTTTCATGTAAGGATCTGTTGAAACATATATATGTATATATATATATATATATATATATATATATATATATATATATATATATATATATATATATATATATATATATATATATATATATATATATAAAACACTTATTACAACATAACTATTATATTTTGCAATTATACACATATTACTCATATGTATTAACAATATCTATGTTGACATCTTACATCAGGAAGGGGGGAGAGAGAGTGGGAAAAAAGGGGGGCTCACAATCCTCTGTTTAGTTACTAAAGGTTTAGTTATATAACATAAGTCTGATGTTAATATGCATAATGAGTTTTCTAATGCAGCTCCTAGTTCACTTGATGTCATTTAGTTACTAATAGTGTTATTGAATCTGCAGAATGTATGCATCTATAAGAGAACATAGGCATTTTCAAAGCAGTTAAACACTTTTATCAAAAGTAATTATTTACCATTTAAAGTATCTAGTGAAGGATAACAGAATTTCAAGAGAAAAGAATTCTAAGTACAACCATTTAACAAGTTCAAAAGGTCAAATTATGTCATCACTGTTGTTTCCTCAAGCTGCAACTTCATAAACTTGTTAAAAAGTATCTAAATAGGCTCAGGCACAGCAGAAGTTGTCTCTAGTGAAGAAAAAAAAAGCATTTTTGGCAGGAAATTCAGATCTTGAAGCTTTTAGAGTTTACAGAAAGCAAAAAAACAAACAAACAAAAAAAAAACAAACAAACAAACAAAAAAAAAAACAAAAACACTCAAGCTGTCTTGTGTCAGTGCATGTCATGAATCTCCACAATGAGAACAGCCACACAGACCACTATTTTCCTCACAAAACATCAACATCATGAAAAAAATAATCCTTTCATATAAAAACAGCTATTTATATAAAACTTATATTTAGCTATCTATAAAACACCATTAATGTACTGTATTAATGTTTAAATGTATCTAAACAAAACGTCTAAAACATCTAGTTAGAAACACTAATCAGAAACATCTTGTTACCCCACCACGACCCACTAGAAAAAATGCACTTTGGTTTTAAGTCAAATTATTCTATTACTGAAGAATTAGAAGACATACATCATTTGTAGTTATTTAAAAGGGAAAAGTATGTAAAGTTATTATAACGGGGAAGGAGAGAAAAGGAATAGTGGTAACAAAAAAGAATAGGAAGAAAGAAGAGAGAGGGAGAGAGAGAATGTTATTTAAATACTTAGTACTATATTTAATTAGAAGAAGAAGATATAGAAAGGAAAAGAGAAAGTTAATAATAAAAATGATTCACATTACCTTACAGCTTAGAGACTTTCCAGAATCAAATATATTATGATTCATAAAACAACGCATTTAAAATTAGAAAGAATTTATTCATTTGTCCTTTAGTTTCTTAGTTTTGTTTGCTCCTTCCTTCACAGACCATCCATGTTTTTGTTGCCTGTCTCTTCAAACTCTGGGATGACCATTCCATTTCTTCTATGACCGATAGTATTTTCTTTTTTTGCATAAATTCTACTGCTTCTTGTAGGGAATCAGACATCTTCACTCTTTCTGGCAAGGTGATTTTTATTATTGCAGGAAAAAGAATTTGAGCTTTAATATTGTCTTTTTCCAAGGACTTAATTAGAGGAACACACTCCTTTCTTCTGGATATGACTGTAGAGCTGTAGTCATTGTCAAAATGAATAACTTTTTCACCCATCTTTGTAGGGGAATTAGTCCAAGCTGATTTCAGCACTAAATCCTTGTCTTGCAAGGAAATAAATCTAACTATTATAGACTTGGGGTTAGATGAACTCAGAGATGAAGCTTGATTTGCCAGGGACTGATGAGCCCTCTTAATTCCAAAAGAGAGGGATTCAGGCATGTTTAGTGCAGATGAAAACCACTTATTGAGGAATTGAATCATATTAGCACCCTCTTCTTTCTCAGGAATTCCATATATTCTTATGTTATTCCTCCTTGATCTACTTTCAAGGTCTTTCAGTTTCTCAATCAGCCTGATGTTTTATTTCAGAAGAAATTCATTGTAATGTTCATTTTCTGTCACTCTAGTATCTAGGTCAGTTACTGTTTCCTCTAAGGCAAGAATCTGTTCAGATAGTTTTTTTTTTTACTATTCCATTTAGAAGTTCCAGTTGTTTACTGCATTCTTGTTTGATAATATCCATTTTGTTTTCAAATTTGTCCACTTTAGTGACAGTTCTTGGATGTTTGTTATTATAAGATGTAGTTCTTTCTTCACTGCACTTTCCTGGTATGGGTTCTTCGAGTTGCTTATCTTGAGATTTCCAATAGAAAACTTCTTGACAGAAACAATTAAAACATTCTCTTGACTATGTATTAATTTTGAGAAAATAATAAAAAGTCTATGTTAATCTAACGTTTAGTATACTTTTAGTTAGATTTGTCTAAAAATTAAAATATATTTCCTGTCAGGATATTAACATCTAAGCAGAGCTATGGATTTCTGCTGCTATCAGACTGGCATCCTGGTCATGGCCCCCTTGGCTGGTTATTTATGACATCTAACAACCCAGCTACTATACTAGTCTTACCTTGTATAAGTTTAAAAAGCTGATTTCATCCCCTGTTTGACTTAAAGTGAATCATAAAAATTCTGTCCTTGACTGGTTACTTGTCTCTGACCCCAGGAAGTATGCTATCTGAGTGGTTCAACCTAATTCTGTTAGTGACCATAACACTATATTCATCAATAGAGAAATCACCAGCAGCTAAAAAAAATCATCAGTACAGAAATGCCAAAATGATTTCTAATTTTCATCCTGATACATTCAATAATCTTGTAAAGATCTTTCAGCTGGTCTCTACTCAAAACCCTACTCCTAGACAAAGCTGCCAACAAATTCAACAATATATTCATGAATAATTTAAATACTCTTGCCCCTACCAGAAATAAAGGAGTAAAAAATAGTCATCCCCCCGGCTGTCTCATTCTACAAGAATTCTCATGCAAAAATGTGACAAAGCATTGAAGCAATGGCACAGAGATAAAGCCTATATATAAGGATTTGTATAACCTCATCAAGAAGCAAATTCACATAACCAAAAAAACAAGATAATCATAAAAAAAAAATCCAGAGAAATTCTGAAGCTCAATTAAGGAAAATATTCAACCTGACTCGCCTTCCTCATCAAATCCTTATCTGGACTTATCCTGCTCCAAAATAGCTATTAAGTTTAACAATTTCTTTCTCTACTTTATAGCTTTTCTTACCTCCAACTATCCCCAACTATTTGATTTATCTCAAAACTCTACTATTCCTGACACCCTTGCCCTCAATCCCAGCCTGTCTCCATAGCATATGTTAAACATTTACTAAAGAAACTTAAACCCTGTTCTCCTTCTGCTGATGATCTCCCTGATGACTACTTTAAACTTGCTGCAGATTTGGTAGCATACCCAGTCTCAATTCTCATTAACAGATCTATTCAAGTCTGCCATGTCCCTATCATGTGGAAAAAGATTATTCAATATTCCCCACCATAAAGGAGATAAGTCCTCTGAAACTTCTTACTTTAGGCCATTTGTTATCTTGTCCCCCCTTTCTAAAATTCTGAGAAAAGTATATTCATAGGCAACTCCTTTCAGAGTCCTCTTGCAAAATCATCTCCTAACCCCAACACAACATAGTTTCCAACCAGGCCTTAGCACCATTACAGCTCTCCTCAACTTTTCCACTGCCATAAATAAAGTTAGAGACCAAGGGAAGTTTATCTCTTCTGTTTTTCTAGATCTCTAAAAAGCCTTTGACACTTTCACATGAGAAACTTCTAACTCAAATGTCCTCTGTGTTCTATGTTTCTTTCTCTGAAAGATTTCTATTTTTCAAACGGCTCTCATCGTTCTCTCCTTTTCTCCTTGTTAAAACAGGTGTTCCTAAAGGCTCTATTCTCAGTCCACTGCTCTTTAACATTTCCCTCAATAACCTCTATACTTCCTCTCAGCAAGCTCGTTTTACTCAGTATGCAGATGACTCACCCCTCATCTGCTCATCTGACAATCCACAACAACTACAATCCATGACACAAGATGCCTTCAACTTAGTCAAACTGTGATTACATCATAACCAACTTTTATATAATCCCAAAAAGACTAAAGTACTACTATTTTTTTCCCAAAGTCCCATGCCAATGCTAAAAGTAACTTCCAGGGGTGTGTGGCTAGGATGCTGACTGAGTAGCAGTAATATTTATTTGCTCTGTTACTTTATATATTTCTGACACAAAATTATATTTCTAAGCTATCCTAATTATTTGAAGTTAAGTAATTTGAAGTGCTCTCTAGGACTTTATCAAAGATATTTTTCAGTTTTCCAATATTTTCCTGTCAAACCTTTCTCTGGAAATCATTCAGGTATTCAGTCTGGAAATGATCCCTTTAAAAGCAACTTTACAAGACTCTTTTTTAAAAAAAGGAGTTTCAACCATTCCTTAGAGATATTCAAGAGTTAACCTTGAAGATGGATAAAATGGACACTAAATTAGAAAACTTTAAAGAAAACTGCACTAAACAAATGCATCAAATCCAGGAGACTCTACCGCAGCAGAAGACACTAATATCCATATTTAGGACTCTTTAAATGACATAGAAGAGAGACTAAATGAAGATGAAAACAACACTGAATTTTTATTAAAACAAATCACTCTTTTGCTGAATAAAACTGATGACCTAGAGAATAAGTCCTGTAGAAACAATATCCGTATTGTTGGTTTACCAGGAAAAATAGAAGAGAACAACATGGTAAACTTCTTGACATCCTGGCTCCCTATGATTCTAGATTTATCTGAAGCAATGTCATATGGTATTGAGAAAGCACATATGTCTTTGTCTGCATCTTCCTCAAAGAACAATTTCTCTCCAAGATTTGCCTTAATAAGAATTTTTTCCTTCCAAGATAAGGAATTAATCCTTAAAACTGACAGGGCAAAGTCTCCTCTCTAAATAGATGACAGGCCACTTCATTTTGACAATGATTATTCTGCAGCAGTAATTTCTAAAAAAAATGTTTCCTACCTTTAATTACAGAACTGAAGAAGAAGCAGATTAAAGTTCACTTATTATTTCCTAACAGGTTAAAAATTTTCCTCCCTGATGATACCAAATTTTTTGAAGACCCTGATACAGCTTTATCATTTTTGAAAACAAATAATATTTTGGAACAAGTAGATGACATGGATTGGAAAAGCATCTTCTTAAAGAGGCAGGTGGAAGGAACTGGATAGAAGGTTAATAAGAAGAAGAGGTTAAAGGACAAATAATTTAACATTAGTTAAATTTAACTTGTCATAATATTGGCTGCTTTTTTATTTGTTTTCCTTTCTTTAATACATGTGAGCATACTTCATTCAACAGCTTTATATGAGGTAAAGAGGACCTGTAACCCCCTTCAATAAGGTAATTTAAGTTGTTTTACATTTTCTCTCTTTACAATGCAAAATTTGTCACATCTAACTTTAGTAATATTATATCACTTAGTATTCATAACCATGCATTTCTATTATGAGTAAAATAGTAGTATTATCTTGATCTCTTTTACTAGCATTATTTGTGAAAAGCGATATAATGTCCAAGTCTACTTTTCTTCTCTTTATTTGAACTATTGTTATATATCTTTGAGTTTGATAAATGAATGTAACAGGATGTTATATACATCTAAGTTTGTCCATTAATCTTATTAATTCATGGTTCATTTTCTGGGTTTTGTCAGACTCTACAATATATACTTTTTATTGAAGTTGCTTGTTTTTGACACTTCAATATTATTATAACATAGACCAAAATGATATGCTTATTAGTGACACTACCAGTCCATTTACTTTTACACCTAAGCTATAGTGCCTCAAACATATGGTTTGCCTTTTATTTTTTTCCCTTACTTTTGTAGGTGCTGCATGACTTATCTCTGTTTCAATTGTGTTTGTGTTCACTTCTGGTGTTACAAGATCACAGAGTGAATTTTAGAAGTTAAAAAGTCAGGGACACTGCATAAAAAAATAATTGTATGTCTGTTAACTGAATTTAGATATAGCTTGGGTACTTGTATGTACTTCTGATAGTGGTGTGGTTTCTGTATGGGCAGCTGTTTGCTTTGAGAGACTCCTTTTCCTTTTGACTGCATATGAGAGCTTTGGCATGGTTTGAATGTGGTATTTTAGGAGACATGATTGCAAAGATTATGAGCTTGTTGCCATGGTGTTTCTTGATTTTTTTCTTTTCTTCTTTTTTTATATTTGTCTTGTTTTCTTGTATTTTTATTGCAGGAAGAGGGAGAGAATAACTGTGGCCTCAGAGCTTCTTTCTTTTGTATATGACAGATGTATTGGATATCTAATGGGACCATGGCTCATTGAACTCAAGCGTTCCTTGGAAGTGTGTGCGTTTGATGTTCTGATGCACTATCTGTCCTGCTTGTTTAATTTTCCCGCTGAGGTCACGAGATCTATATACTAACAGCTGAGCTTTGGATATGTTAAAGTGCTCTAACAGTCAATCAATCTGCAAGGGGTGGGTCTCATGTTTTATAAAGTAGACCATAAAGATACACCTAAATACTAAAAATGAAAATAATGTGTTAGTACTTTTTTTTAACAAAAGTGATTTCATTAAAGTATAACTAATATTAGGAACAAGATAACTTTAAACATGATTCTTTTTCTGATTGACATCCTTTTGGAGGAAATGAGGGATTATATAATTGAGCTTTTAATTTAATTTTGGACAACTGTCCTCTCATTTGTATATATATATATATATATATATATATATATATATATATATATATATATATATATATATATATATATATATATATATATATATATATATATATATATATATATATATATATATATATATATATATATATATATATATATATATATATATATAAATATATATAATATATATATATATATATATATATATATATATATATATATATATATATATATATATATATATATATATACATTTCTACATATGTTCATAATGACCTGTAATAAGAAATAGGGCTAATAGAGTTTGTGATATAGAATTTCTACTTGGAATTTATGAACATATCTGTTTTAGGATGTTAAACTAAAATGTATCAGTTACTAAATGTTTCCATAATCATTTTTTTGATTGGCAATGAGTAGAAATTCTTTATTTGATGACTGATTTGCTACTCTGATATCATGATATATGAATTTATTTCAAAAGTAGCAGAGTGGAAGTACTCTTACTCTTGCTAATGGGCAGGAATGTTTGGATAGCTTTTCTATCAAACTAGGAGTTTTAGACTTCATGTGGGGTATGAGGGGTTTTTAATTTGTATGTTCAATATTTTGCGAAACATTTTATTTTTTTGAGTGTCTACTACTGTTATTAATATTTGTATAGTTAATCTAAATCTTACTGATTATATATTTTCTAATATGCATGATTTAGAAAGTGGTTCAATGTTACTGTTATTATTTGAAATTATTAAAACATTTCTAGCATATTTGTTAAACCTAATACATGTAATTTATTAAGATCCTTTCTAGCAATAATAATTGTTTAAATAATAGTTGTGAAAGAGGGAGCTTAAATAGGTTTTTACAATTATTTGATTCTCAGCTTATATTTTTACAGGAGACACATTTGTTACAAGTAGATATAGACAAACTTAATACTAAGACTTAAACCGTGTTAGCTAGTTCTCACTATAATCAGAGAAAAATGGGGTGGTTATCCTATGGAGAAATACTTTACCTATGGCCAAGATTATTGGATCATATAATGATGAGAAGGACATCTTCTGTTCAGTAACATTAGAAATTAATAGAAGATTATATACACTCATTAATTTATGTTGGATCCAAGGAATAATAGCTAGTACTGTTAGAAACCATTTGAATCAAACTGTCCAAATTTCAAAAGGTGGTACTATATTGGCAGGAGATTTAAATTGTATATTAAAGAATGATGATACTAATTCCACTAGAAAGAGAAGAATATCTGCCCCAGCTAAGGAATTAATAAAATGCATGGATTTATTTTACATTAAAGATATAAATGCTTTCTCAGACTCAGAATCACCTTTTTCACTCACTTTTCACACTGACATGGAACACAAGCTTGAATTGATAAAGTATATGTCTCTAATGAGTTAATGGATAGATTAAATAAGGTTAAAGTAATGTCATGTCCACTTTCAGATCACAGTACTATAACTTTTGAGTTGGCTTTAAAAATTGACAATAATGTTCCTATTAGATGCATAACTACTTGTATAACTAACTTGGAAGATTTTAAAGACTTTTTTTTAATGCTTTTATTGAAATCAATTACACAGAAGAAATTTCTGAGATTTATTTATGGGATTTTCTAAAAGCTTATCTATATGATAGAATTACAGCTTGTCATGTTTTTAAAAAGAAACAATAGGATAAGGAACCGATGGAGCTAGATGAAAAAAATCAACAAGCTAAAACTAGATAGTCAAAAGACAAACACTAATATGACAAAAGAAACTAATAGTTTAAATGGCAAATATCTAGATATTTTAAATCATAAAACTGTTATTAATTTGGAAAGGATTATAATGGTTAACTTTTCTGCTAATCCTAAATCTTTGCAGAATTTAGCTAATAGAACAAAAAAAAAAATAATAAATCCAGTCATATTAAGCAGATATACTCCCTCAAGAGCATGAAAAAAGGTCATGTAAGTTGAAGACAGCCTGTAAAAGTTTAGAAGCCATTTCAATATAATTAACAAAAACAATCCATTAATGGACTCTCAGGAAGAAATCAAAACATTGATTAGAAATCACATTAAGAAGAAATGAACTGAAGAAAGTACTTTCTCAAGCAATTTCATACATCTTATTAATCTTCTTTATGAAAACGCTCAAGCGTATGTCAAAATAGGTTCATATAACTCAGAATCAATTAAGCTTTCCAAAGGAACAAAACAAGGATGTCCTCTCTGGTCTTTGCTCTTTACTTTAGTTATTGAACCATTCACTAACTTTATACAATCAAACCCAAACATTAAAGGTATTCAGGTAGGCAAGAATTCATATCTAAGATTGAATTTTTTGCAGATTATATTATATTGACCTTAAATGAATGCAATTGGTCACTTCTAGTTGTTTTTAAAGCATTGGAAATCTTTCAGAAGAAATCTGTCCTTAGTTTTAATTATAGCAAAACAAAAATTTTACCCATAAATTTTAATACTAAAGATATAGATAAAACAATTACCAAATATATAGTTCAAAAAATATTTAGAGATAATTATTACTCTTAATATTAATAATATAATAGCTGTCAACTATAATAATATTTTAACTTTTATAAACAATCTTGTAAACAATTGGAACATATATTTTTACTATGGAAGAGAGGCTTTCCATAGTTAAAATGATTATTTTACCAAAAATACTATACATTATACAATCATCATCTTTACCTCCTCCACAAAAAAACTGTATAAAATTTGAAATCTTTAATTTTGAATTTTTTATAGTTTCCTAATGAATCTAGATTAGCTCTAATTCATCATACTAGAGATTGGTCTCTTGGTGGTATTGGTCTACCAGATTTAGAGCTATATTGTATATCTTCAGTCATTAAGACAGTATCTCTCTGGCTAAAGAGTCATTATACTGCTAAATAGAAAGAGCTTCAATGAAATTTTG
Organism: Protopterus annectens; assembly: GCF_019279795.1. NCBI lineage: Eukaryota > Metazoa > Chordata > Ceratodontiformes > Protopteridae > Protopterus > Protopterus annectens. The sequence goes on from NC_056748.1 coordinate 698,680,756, forward strand.
AATTAGAAACTAATTATCTTAAAAATTGAAATCATTATTAATTTTCAAAGAATGTTTTATTTTGGTTATTAAAATAATATTTTACAAATAATAATAATGAAACAATCAATTCTTCCTACCTTTCCATCACAATGAATACCTTGAGAAATTTTACTTACAGAAATCCAATATATAAAACAATTTTTTTTCTCATCTCATTTTTCCAATAGCCTATACTCAAAATAATATTTACATTTTTAATTTACAAACAATTACTTTTAAAGAAAATAACTTGATTTACTGGTTCAGTTAATGGCTAAAGAAAAATCACATTCTGTCAATTATATAATAAATAAATTAAATTTGGATAAAGATATGTGGTTGCATGTACAACATTGTAGACAATTTGTTGAACACAAGATTAAATTAATGCAACTAAGGATAAGAAATTCTGTTCCTAGATGAACTGATTTCTTATCTTTTTGGATGCAACAGAATACAATTTATTTTATTTAACATTTGTTTACTGGGAAAGTCTGACTTGGAACAAAGCCAATTTTCAGAGGAGGCGTAGGGAGAAATGCTCCAGACGCATGTCTTTGGGAAAGGTATTTTATCTAAATTATATAAAGTGGTTAAAAAGAAAATATAATAGAGATAGTTACTGGAATTATTTTAGACTCATTAATAATAATTCTCCAAATGAAGAAGATAAAAAAATAATTTTATTGTCATCAAAACAAACTACATCTTCACTCAAATGAAGATTATTTTTACTATCAACTCATGTTAACTACACGTGCAAATGTATGTAATGTGGAGCTTTTCTTCCCAGACCTTCTCTTAAAAGGAGCTTTGCCTAGCTGTATTTTCCATGGGTGTGCAGTTCTCAAGCCAATTAAAACTCTCCAATTTATGTAACCATTGTATAATTTATACTATAGCTATCTGGCAAGCTAATGGTCTTGCGAACCTCCCTCTTCCTTTATTTACTATGACATGGATTACATTAGCAAACTAAAATCCTGACCATCCTTGTTTGTAACAAGGTAAAATAACTGTTTGAGTGAGCCTTACTCTCTAAGGGCACCAGTATTGCTTGGAAGAGTTGTATACTCTTTTCTGTTTACCAGCTATTGACAGGTAAATTTCAGAATCTGATAATGTTAAGAAATTGAACAGTAAAGCAACATGTGGCCTTCTGCCTGTGTGCTGAGTCCCTCAGTTTTAAAACTTTCCGGTATGATATGGAGGTTACTTTTATGAGCCTCATAATTTTATATTTGTTTTCTATTAAGTAGGATAGCTAGGGATATCTCTTTTTATCACGCCAAACACTCAATTCAATTACCCATGTCTAGATTCTTATTTTGTATGACAAATGCATCTATTTGACTTCACTGACATGTTCATAGGAGCGTAGGAGATTATTAGGCTAATTGCTCAAGAGCCCTTACAAACCTAACCAGTTTTACCCAAATTGTACCCAATATTCTGTCCCTAGGGGAAAGATAACATGGGTCAGGAAGTGGTTTTTTGACAGCATTTCCATAAGGGACTTAGGCACCATCCCAGGAGTGATTTTGTGATTTCCTATTCATTGGCCAAGATTGCACTGGAAGATTGTCAGGGAAGAGCTCTGCTTCATGTGAATAGAAAGCCTATTCCAGAGGAGGGGCAATGTCTGGGACACATATTTGTCTTTCATACCTGATCTATTCATGTCAGAGCTCAGGTTTAGATCTATGGAGTGAGTAAACCTTGTGAAATTAGTTTGAAAATATGCAACATTTCCATCAAGGCTGGGTCAGAGACTGCCTTGTAGGTCAGGTAGAGATCACCCCTCACTAATTACTGAATACAGTCATAGGGCATTTAATCTTTCCACATATGACATGCTGGTTATACCCTGTATTTTTTGGTTAGAAACCACTGAGGACACTATAATTGTTTCAGGTGCCTTTTCAAGTACATGCCAAAGGGTACATTGTACTCAATTATTGGTCTGATGAAGGCTGAGTACTGTAGTGCTATGACACCTTTAGATCTGGCTGCCATGTCCTTACTTATAACCTGAACCACACAGAAAGATTTCCTCATCACCATGGACACATGGTGGTCAAAGTTCAGATTACTAGCTATCTGAGTACCCAGATCTCTTACCACTGGGTGTACTCTTAGGTGGGGGTGGGGGTGGGGGTGCTATCAATGTTGTAATTTGCAGGGGTATTTGATTTTCCAAAAGTATTATTATGCACTTTTTCACATTTAGATTGAAGTTATGGCTCTGAAATCAATCATTAGTCTAATTCAGACCATTCTATAAGAAATCAGCATCATTTAAGGAGTCAGTGATTGCCCCCAACTTGCAGTCATCAGCAAACGTGGTCAGCCAAAGGCCATCTACATTTGCCTTGACTTCTGAGAAGTGTATCCCAAACAGGAGGGGGCCCAGCACTGAGCCCTGGAGTACTCCATTGGTGACTGGCCTCTTGATGGATGTGGATTCCTCCACTCTAACAATATGTGTCCTATCTATGAGCCATTTGGCTATCCATCTGGTGACGTAGAGGTTTATGCCCAATTTTCTGAGTTCATCTATAATACCTGAGTGGGGTATTCTGTCAAATACCTAGGCCAGTATGTACTGTCTTACCCTCATCCATGGCCTTGTTGACCTTCTCAAAGAAGTCCAGCAGATTAAGCAGGCAGGACCTGCCTTTGACAAAGCTGAACTGGGTTAAGTCTAGAGTCTGGAGATTTCCTATGTCCTTGTTATCCTTTCATAGCTTTGCATATGGGGCTAGTCAGACTTATGGATTGGTAGTTTCCTGAGTCCATTGATGGTCCCCCTTGTGCAGAGGGAAGACTGTGTTGTCCTCCACTCTACTGAAACAAAGCCTGTCTGGAGGCTGTGGTTAAATAAACATCTCAGTGGGTCTGCTAGGTCATGTTTATAGCTAATTAATAGGCACCCAGGGGATTCCATCAGGGCCCACTGATGCAATGTTTCTAGCTTTAGAGAGCACAGTGATGACCTGTTCTATGGTGAAAACAGGCAAAGGAATGGTAGGGGGTATTTCACAGGGAGTGACCGGAGGTAATGAGGGTGCGGAATTTGAGCCAAATTCTTCAGGCAGCAGATTAGCTATTTCATCTGACTGAGTATAGGTAGTGCCATCTACAGCAAACTCAGCATATTATTGAGTGCTTCCCTTATGATTTTGGCTGTAACTAAAAAACATTTTCTGATTATCATTTGCTTGGGTGGCTATTGTAGTCTCACAGTTAGTTTCTGAAGATTTGACTAGTTCCCTGATTTGCCTGTTGAGACTAAGGAGGGATTTTATCTCCCACTTACTTGTAGATAGGAATTTCTTCCATGTGTTGTATAGTGTATTTATACCAGGGATGCACCTGGGTGACTTGTTTTTCCAGCTAGACCTGGATTTAGTTCAGTCAGGTACTGTTGTTTCTATGCAGCTGTTTAGGTGGTTCTACAGGGCATTTGTGTATACTTCTGCAAAGGCCTTCATGCTATCACTTATGAGAAGGTAAATTGCCTTGGAAAAATTCTTTAGGGTTTTAGGATTTGATGGAGTCTTTACCACTACATTTATTTCAAAAGAGACTGATTTATGATCCGATCTTACCAATGAGAAAATTACTCTGGGGGGGCAGTGTTCCCCCATGATTGTAAGTACTACATCAAGGATATTTGAGCCCCTAGTGAGAGCGAAGACCAGCTGTTTCTTAGGTTCATAGGTTCATAGGTTCATACTAGGCTATCTGCCCTAGGGCATTTATAAGCCTAGCCAGAGTGTGTTTGGCTTTCGCCACCAATTTTAAATGAATTTTGCTATGCCCTTTTTCGAGGTTAGTATACTGTGCCTCTGTCTAACAGTGACACAGAAGTGATACCCGGGGTAAACCTACGATCTCCCATCCACTCATGAAGATTCCTCTTGAAGAGAGTCAATGAGGGACTCTGCCTAACCTGGACTAGGATTTTATTCCAGAGTGAAGGGAGCCTCTGGGTTATGAATCTGTCCCTCCAGCATGTCCTATTTATTTCAGTGCTGAGGTTCAAGTCTCTCGAGCGCGTAGCTCGATGGGATTTGGATTTTCTGAGGTGCAGCATGTCCATTAATTCCGGGTTGGACATGGCTTTATATATCAGGCACAGATCGCCTCTGAGCAGGCGGTATGCCACTGAGTAGAGCTGGAGTTTCTTTAACCGGGCAGCATATGGCATCTGTTTGAGCCCTTTGATCCTCTTGGTGAGGTACTTTTGGGGTCTTTCCAGTTGCTGCAGGTGTCTGGTAAGGTACATCTCAAAAGGGGCATTGTACTCAATTATGGGCCTGATGAGGGATGAGTAAAGAGGCACGATGACCTCCCCTGATCTAGATGTGAATCCCTTCATGATTAGGTGGGCTATATAAAATGTTTTTCTAACCACTTTGGCCACGTGGTTGTCAAATGAGAGATTGCTATCAACTTGGGTCCCCAGGTCCCTAATTACTTCTTCTGTACTTAATGGATTACCACCTATGTGGTAATTTGTGGTCACTTTGTTTTTGCCAAAGGGGGTGACTATACACTTTTTCACGTTTAGCTTGAGGCCATGGCTCTGGCACCAGTTGTCTGTTTCTATGAGGCCCTTTTGGAGGATGCTTGTGTCGGCTGGAGAGTCGATTATGGTGCCCAGTTTGCAGTCATCTGCGAACTTGGTCAGCCACAGTCCTTCCGTGTTGGCCTATACCTCTGAGAAATATATACCAAACAAGAGAGGTCTCAGGACTGAGCCTTGTGGGAAGCCACTTGTAACTGGTTTGGAGTCTAACATGGCTCCAGCAATTCTAACCATGTGGGTTCTGTCCTTGAGCCAGTTTGCAACCCATCTAGTGACATTGGGGTTTATATTTAAGCTGGTGAGCTTATCTATAATGCCCGAGTGGGGTATTGTATCTAAGGCTTTTGCAAGGTCCAGGTAGGCTGTGTGGACCACCTTCCCCTCGTCAATGGCCTTGGTGACTGTTTCAAAGGAAATTGACCAGGTTTAAGAGGCAGGATCTGCCCTTAACAAAGCCGAACTGGGTAGGATCCAGTGTCTGTAGGTCCCCAATATCTTTATTTATGAGGTCTATGATGATCCTTTCCATAGCTTTGCAGACCAAGCTAGTCAGGCTTATGGGGCGATAGTTTCCAGGATCCGTTGAGGCACCACCTTTGTGGAGAGGGACCACTGTTGCTGTACGCCACTCTTTGGGTACATACCCTATAGTAAGGCTGAGATTGAACAGTAGTTTTATGTTTGGGTTTAGCTCTTTTGGAGTTCATGTAGGACACAGCCCAGGACACCGTCTGGTCTCATTGATGCTGTGTTTTTTGCTTTGGAGAGGGCGGCTCTTACCTGAACATCTGAGATGTCGGGGGGGCAGCACTCTGCTGGGATAGATATTTGCCCTTTTGGTGGGGAGGGGGGGAGAAGTTTGTGCTGAACCTGTCAGCTAGGATGTTGGCAATGTCTGTGGGTTTGGTGTGTATTTTTTGTCATTTTGGACTAATTTTGAGCATATTTGGGAATTCCTACCCAGGTTCCTAACATAACTAAAGAAAGCCTTGTGATTATCCTTAGTGTCCTGTGCAATTTTTCTCTCAAAGCTGGCCTTAGACGATTTTATGAGTGCCCATAGTTTTTTGCTAATACTGATCAGAGATGCCTTCCCTTTTTGGGATTTTGCTCTATCATGTAGTAGCTTCCTCCTTCTATTGTATAGTTTGTTTATGGCTGGGGTCCACCAGACAGGATGTCTGCCTTTGGAGGATTGGGTCTTGGTTTTATTTGGGATTGCATGATCCACGCATTCCTGAAGATGTTCATAGAATGCGTTTATAAAGGATTCTCCGGTCTGGGCCGTATTTTCCACAGGCCCGGGGGCTTTGAAGGATTCCACCTCAGTTTTGAGGAGTGTGAAATTTGCTTTAGAGAAGTTTTTCACTGTGGTTTTCTGGGAAGGGGGTGGGGTCGGGATGCGAATATCCAGTGAATTAGTTTATAGTCTGATCTTACCAGTGAGGGATACACTTCTGGTCTGGAGCATAGAGTACCCATGTTGGTGATGATCAGGTCCAGTATGTTTTCCCCTCTTATGGGAGTGGTAACAAGTTGTTCCATAGCATTTGAGTTTATAAATTCTGGGAACCTTTGGGCTAGGGTGTTGGAGCTAGAGTAATGCTCCCAGTCTATGTTTGGGTAGTTGAAGTCGCCCAGTATAATGGTGTTTGGAGAGACCTTCATATTTTCCAGTGTTCTCAGGAAGGCCGAGTGAGGTTCCTGGGTTTGGGAGGGTGGTCTGTAGCAGGCTATAAACTGGAAGGCAGTTTTACCCACTGTTAGTTGCACATGGATAGTCTCTGATGCTTCGTGCTGTGCCACCAACCTGGAGGTGTGGGTATCTTTGACGAATATTGATACTCCCCCTCCTTTTGTGGTTTGGTCCAAGTTTTGGGGCCGAAAAGCATAGTATGAGGTATAACCTGGTAGTGCTGGGGTGCTCTCAGGAGCCTTGAACCAGGTTTCTGTTACTGCACAGATATCGATGTTCTCCATGCTAAGAGAGTTTCGAGTGCATGCATCTTGAGGTTTAGACTTCTGGCGTTGAGTAGCATTACTCTTAGTTCCTTATCCCTTGTGATACCTATGGAGGTGGGTTTGTCTTTTGAGCCTTGCCTAAAAAAGGCACTATGGGGGTAGTAAGAGCCTTTGCCAATATCCGAAAGCCCAGGGGTGACAGGTGCAAGCCGTCCCTAGTGAAGCATCGTTGCTTGTCAAGCATGTCATCCCAGGCTGACAGGCATTGGATCCCCTTTGAATGACACCAATACTTAAGCCAATTGTTGAAATTGATCATCTTGTCTTCATATTGTGGCATCATTCTTGGTGAGGGTAAGATGCTACTCAAGGTCATTGTCATACCGGCCTGGGCTACATGGTCAGAGAGCTCCTCTATGTCTCTTTTCATGTAGTCCAGGGAGGTACATCTCAGGTCATTCACACCAGCATGGACAATGACTGAGTCATATTTGTACTTGCCTTGGAGTGACCTGAGTGCTTGTGTTATGTGGTGGATCCTAGCACCCGACAGGCAGCTCACCATGACCTTCTCCTTGTTCAGCCTGATGAGCGGGACGTCAGTGTGCCTGACGATAGAGTCACCTATTACAAGTGTATCAGGTGTGTTGCTTAGCCTTAAGGGCTGTGACTGTTCGGCACACTGGCTTTGTGAGCTATGTGTTGCACGTGTTTTGTTTTGGGGTAGTGGTTGCTTGGGTGTCTGCTTTGGAGGTCTCTGCTGCTTAGGCAGATTTTTATTTAGAGCCTCCGAGAATGTTTTTGTGTGTTTATGTGTTTGGTTTGTTGTCGTGGTAGGTCTATGTGAGACTGGAATTGTAATGAGTGTGGTTTCCTTCTCCTCCTGACTGGTTATGCCACTACTGAGTTGAGAGAGCTTAGCCTCCAGTTTGGCTATATGGTTGCATCTCTCACATGTGTTGGAATTTGTTGGGAGGAGGAGAGGGTTGTCTGTGTACATAAGGCAGTTGTAACATTGCCTCAAGATTCCCAGATTCACCAGCTGGACCGGAGAGGAGATTGACTACTGACCTTTGGACATGCTAGAATAGTGTTGGGAATTCCTTTATAATTGAAAAAAAGGGCCAATGGGGAACAAGGTACTCAAGGGGAGTTTGTGAGGGTGTAGTGCTTTTAAGTTTTTAGTGCTGACTTAGTGAGCAAGTGCCAGGTAACTTAAATGCAATGTGTTACAGGTAACTTAAATGCAAAAACGACAAACAGTAACTTTCTTTCAAGTGAAACAAGGAAATAAGTACAGTAAGCAATGCAGATATCACTAGGGATCCACAGAAGCACTGAAAAGCCGCGTTTTAGGTGGAATTAGCATTTCAGGGAAATAAGCAAACAAACAACAAGCATACAAACAAAGCTAGATTCAGCAGGCCTGGATCTAGTCTATGCTACAGCAAACAAGGTGTACCAATTTCAGTAAGAAACAGTTCAAATATGCAGGCACTATAAGCCTTTAACCAGAAATTCCCAGCTCAGAAGGGCAGAGTCCAGCCTCTCCTCCCACAAGAGTGCAGACCACGAACCTTCTTAATGTAAAATAACTGGCCTGAAGCCCAAGTGCTTAAACCAGAACTAATACACTTTTAGAATAACAGACACTGAGCCCTCAATCAGCAGTTCCCAACTTAGAAGGATGTAAGCTACCTGTCCTGCCACCACAGTGCAGGCCACAAACCTTCCTAATGTAAAACAACTGGTCTGAAGCCCAAGTGCTTAATCCAAAAGACTTAGAATGATAGCTACACTTTAATCAAGTTACTACCAAGCAGTAATAAATACAATTGAATACTTTAAAGAATGCCTGGATTAGTGCTCAAGTTATACAAACAAAGCTAGATTCAGCAGGCCTGGATCTAGTCTATGCTACAGCAAACAAGGTGTACCAATTTCAGTAAGAAGCAGTTCAAATATGCAGGCACTATAAGCCTTTAACCAGAAATTCCCAGCTCAGAAGGGCAGAGTCCAACCTCTCCTCCCACAAGAGTGCAGACCACGAACCCTCTTAATGTAAAATAACTGGCCTGAAGCCCAAGTGCTTAAACCAGAATTAATACACTTTTAGAATAACAGACACTGAGCCCTCAATCAGCAGTTCCCAACTCAGAAGGATGTAAGCTACCTGTTCTGCCACTACAGTGCAGACCACAAACCTTCTTAATGTAAAACTACTGGTCTGAAGCCCAAGTGCTTAAACTAAAAGGCTTAGAATGAGTTACACCAAGCAGTAATAAATACAATTGAGTACTTTTAAGATGACGCAAAAGCAAAATAAAGTAGGAAGAAACACAAATACAGTAAAAGCAGATAATTTTTTTTTTTTTTTTTTTTTAAGTGGAAAGAGAGAAAGGAAAGAGAGAAAGGAGTAGCAGAAACTAAGCTGATTGGCCTTCTCAAATGTTCTCCCTGTACTGGGTAGAATGAGGTAATGACACTAGACTGGGAGGAGGGTCCCAGATCAAATTTACACTAGGGGCGGGTAACTGCAAAGCCACCAACTGCAGAAATGTTTCTCACAGCTGAAAAGCAGCAGTGAGCCTTTAAATGAAAGTTTTAAACAGCTAAAGGAGCCTCTAGAAAAAAGAGTTTAACTGCAACAAGTTATCAGAAACAAACAACCCAACAGATGCTTAATAAAAGTGGACAATTTCCAGTTAATACCTCACACACAGTGAAACTAGCTAGAAAAATACACAGTACACAAAGTGCTATAAATAACAAAGAAATAAAGTACAAAATAAATAAAAAACAGGATACTTAATGTTATATATTATAGCTCCGAGTTTCCTCAGTGTCTTTCCTTCGATCAGCTCAGTCTGAGCATTTGCATTATCAAAATCCAGGAATCTCTTAGCCTGCATCTTAGTGGTCGTATATGTTTCGGAGTTTATGAAGGGGTAGTTAAAATCATCCATTAGTAGTGTGTTGGGCTGAATGGTAAGCAATTTTAGCAACTTCAGGTATGTGGAGTGGTTTTCATGGCTCATGTTTGGGGACCTGTAGCTAGCAATGATATAGTGGGGGGATTTGCCTATGGTTAACTGGACATGAAGTAGCTCAAAAGAGTCATCCGGCTTGACCAATCTAGAGGTGTGATTGTTTTTTTATGTAAATGGAAACACCTCTTTCATTTTTTTTTTCCTTTTCAGAGGGTGGTCTGAATGTGTGATAGGCATTGTAGCCTTGCACTGCTAGGTGCTTTCCACACCCTTCTACCATGTGTCCATAACTGCAGATATCAGCATTCTCCAGGGTAAGGAGAGCTTTCAGAAAGTGAAGTTTCTTGTTAAGACACCTAGCATTAAGCAATAGTACCTTCAGCTTGGCATTAGAAAAATCTGACACTGGCAGGTCTGTTGGTTTGGCACTGCTTAAAAGATGCACTGTGGGGGTGGCTAATGCTTTGGCCAGTATTGAAAAGCATCATGGCAACAGGTGCAGACCATCTCTGGGAAAGCAGCATGGTCTGTCAATCATGTCATCCCAAGCTGACAAATACTGCATCCCCTTGGAATGACATAATGAATTCACTGAGGATTGAACCTAAGATCTTTTGAATGCAAACAAAATGTAATAACGACTATACCACATCGGATTAATGTAGTCAGACATTTTTTTCACTAACAGAAAATGTTTATTTATTTTTTTTGCAGTGAGTTTATTCATATGCAAGCCCTTCATTAGTATAACAGCAAGGTTGAATAACTTTTATGAGATTGATTATTTTGCTGCTGGTGAAATTAACCATCAGCTTACAGCATTCCATCCATCTCATTTGATATATGTGATCTATACGTAGCAAGACACACAGGAAGTGGAATTTATTTTGCATGCTTGGTGTTAGTTTTATAAATTGTCTTTTTACAGTCAAAGTTGCATGCTGGGCAATGATGTAATTCCACATTAATGCAAACTACTTGTATCTTGTTTGCCAGTTACAGGCATCCTGTCTGAATGCTACGAGACTCCTGACTTGTTAAACAAGATTTGTAGTGTGCAGTTTTTGTTGTGCTTAGCTGCAGTTCTTGAATTGCTCACAACATTTACATTGCAGTGTCTGAGAAATCTGTTTTTGTTACATCACTGGCTATTCCAGAATGTCTGGTGCTGAACAGAGTACCAAAGGGGGAAGCAAATGAAATTACATTCTGGTGTGCCTTAATGGTTGCAAGGCAAGAGGTTGATGAGTTCTGACCATATGTTGGATATTGTATCATAAGGATTGTGCAATGTTTTGTTAAACAGAGCACTTCTTTGCTATGGCTGACTTGGGATTAAAAACAATTTAAGATGAATTCTGAAATAACATCAGACTCTGGCATTCCATTATGCTGACCCCAGCATGACTGACAATGGACACTTACTCAAAGTTGTAAACCCACACACATTTTAATTTACACCTGTAATTAAGCTGCAATCTCAGAGCAAGATTGCTCTTTGTATATGTTATGAAGATAGCATTCTGGCACATTGTAAATGAGGAAAAATACCAGTAAAGGCTTATTTAATGTTATGAGTAGCATTGTCAAATTCTTTAGAATAAAAACCCACAGTGAAACACCAATGGAGGAACATTCAAGTTGGGAGTGGGGCTCATAAATGAGGTCAAAGTGCTTATAAATGAGCATGAAGCAGTTTTAATATCATTACTTGTTATCAAATATATTCATACAGGAAAGTAGCTGGTAAAGTAAATAGTGTAATCCAGTGTAGAAATGCTCTCTCTTAGTATTTAAACAGCAAGTCACAGTGCATAACTGGACACAACTGTGTGTTATTTAAAGCAAACTATTTCTCAGTAGTGATAAGAGATTGTGCTGTACTAATGATTAACAGTTTCTTGAACTCTGGTTTTATGAACAAAAATATCTCTTTATCTGAAAACAATTCAGTTGCAAAGTGACATTATTTTCTCCTAGTTGTGCTGATTTCTACCATTATTATATGTGGTTGTAAGAGTGTGGGGGCGATACTTACCACAGAGGTACAGGGGACACGGTTCCAAAATACTTTCCCTGGTAAACCGTTTTACCACTTGACTCTTCTTGCTTCTCTTGATTATGAGTAATTTCATGGAGTAGAGTTTATTAAAATATGGTTTACATGGATGTATTTCAGGAAAAAATATTTATAGAAAGCAATGTAAACCTTTATATGATATTTCATTCACCAAACACTGTCCTTCACCCCTTCTTCCCTCTTTTTTTACACATGGGATTGGGGTGTTAATTCAATAGTGAGAATCATCTAGAGCCAATATAAAACAGCATCATGAGATTTGTTTTACCCACAGTAGGTGATTCAATATAAGGTGTTCCCGCTTGTTGTATGCATATGATTTGTACTATATAGATTTTATGTTTAGTGGTTAACCAGCATTCCATTACCTTTGAAAATTAGGCCTTTGTTGAAATGGACAAAGTTTATAGGATTACAGGAGTTTCATGTTTGGGGAAAATCAAAGATGAGCAAATTAACTTTTTTAATTTGTGAAAAATAATATAATTGAAATACAGTAAGGCAGACATAATGCAGTTTAAAGCAGACTTAAGGCTTTCAAAAGTGTGAACTAATGGAAGTCTTATAAGGCCGTGGCTGTGAAACCTCATTCTTCAGAAACACAATCTGTATACATTAAAAAACATGGTCTCTGAGTCTAGAAGTAAGCAATAATATGCTTTAAAGATTAGAGTGTTCTGTCATTTGAGAGCATCACATACATAGGAAATTGAGAGGCACCAAATCTTACTTAGAGGGTCTGAGGGAATCTGAAAAATGTTATAGAAATCTGATGAGAAATGGTGCAACTTGCTTTTTTTTTTACTTGTTATAAATAACTTCTTTCAGCAATATATATTTCTTAGTTATATTACGTACTATACACTGTTCCTTTTTGCCATTCAAGCAGCTAAAACACGTATTTGATTGCCATATGTCACCAGTTATTTACTACTTCTGCCATGCTGTTGACATTACCAGGTTTTAAATTTTATACATATAATGACAATTCAGGGTACCAAGTCAAAAGTTATGTCTCATGCAGCAGACCAAAGTGCTTCTGAGAAACACAGAAGGACATGCGAAGAGTATACAAACTACACACATACGTGGGGGGGTGGGGGGGGGTGGTCAGTAACCAGACATCAGAATCAAACAGTGCAACTGTGTGTTCATGTGACTTCAGGTAGATACATGGAAAGGTTCCTATCTGTGTGCACTGGAAGAATGTTTACATATAAAAAATATCACTGAAGAAGTGACATTTATTTTGCTGTATATTAAAGGCAACACTATTTCTTTCTGGATTTTTGTGAGATTCATATTTCCACCATGTTTTCGTTGTTTTCTAGCCTGCATCATATCCACTTAAATTAAACGAGAAGCTTCGCTGATCAATGCTCACATTATCATTCATTTTCATTTTCCTTCAATCTTAAGTGGTGACATTTACAGCATCATTTATCACTTGAAATTAACTTTGGGATTTGGAGTGCCTGAAAGAGGAACTATTCCACAAACATTAGAGGGTTAAAAAATAGTTCACCTACTACTGAATTATTTATTGTGTGACCCTGCTGGGAGATTGTTTTTAAAGCAGCACTGAGATTGAACAGCTGTCATTTCTGCCCTACAGCCAAGTGATGTATTTACATGACAGTTAATGTAGATCAACATGGAAAGTTTTGCATAGTTTCATATCTCTGAGTGCATCCTCAGCATACCATGTCAACAGCAGGCATCTGTAAATAAAGTTACATTTTGAAGAAAAAACTGCAGGCAGCTACTCTTTATTCACCACCATCTTAACCTCTTCCTACTTAAGCTGCCCTCAGCAGAGGTTGCCACAACTACCCTGATACCCTCTCAGTAACATCTGCCCTCAGAATAAGTTGCAGAGAGAAAGTTTTAAATAATGGTCTGAAATCTAGATTTAGAATTTAATAAGTAAACAAACAATCATGAAATTTATATTTACATTCTTACAGCTATGTGTATTATTTGCTACACATAGGTACACTCTAGACATATGTGCATAATTTGCTCCTCTTTTACTGAATGTACAAAACTGAAAGAAAAAAAAAACAAGCTAAGAGCATAACAGTAAAACAATTAGCTATACTTATTTTATAGGCATGTCATCTGCAGTGACAATGGAAGTTCAGGTATGCATTTAACTATTCTGAAGTGCTTTTTTAGATTTGAAACAATTAGCTATGCTACAGTCTGAAAAAAATTTAACAATTCTCTATCTGCACAAATATGCACCTAAATTTTTATAGTTATTATCCACATGCTCCATAATTAAGCTGTAAAGTATTTACATGGATAGCAAAAACTTGTTACATACATTCTAGCTCCACATTTGTTGGGGGAGGCAGCTGATGCCATTTATATGTTGAATTCTAAGACTCTCTAACTTACTGTAGATTAAAAAGATCTCTCATGTCCCTCTCATCTAAGTACACCATTATTCTGGAGTTTTACTAAAGATACCAAATCACGTGGACTATGATATTTGCATATGACATTGTGATCTGTAGTGAGAGTAGGGAACAGGTGGAGGAGACCCTGCAGAAATGGAGATATGCTCTAGAGAGAAGAGGAATGAAGGTCAGCAGGACTAAGACAGAATATATGTGTATGAATGAGAGGGAGGATAGAGGAATGGTGAGGATGCAAGGAGTACAGGTGGCGAAGGTGGATGAGTTTAAATACTTGGGGTCAGTAGTTCAGAGTAACAGTGAGTGTGGAAGAGAGGTGAAGAGGAGAGTATAGGCGGGATGGAGTAGGTGGAGAAGAGTGTCTGGAGTGATTTGTGACAGACGAGTACCTGTAAGAGTGAAAGGGAAGGTCTACAAGAGGGTAGTGAGACCAGCTATGTTATATGGGTTGGAGACAGTGGCACTGACAAAAAGGCAGGAGTTAGAGCTGGATGTGGCAGAGTTAAAGATGTTAAGATTTGCACTGGGTGTGATGAGGGTGGACAGGATTAGGAATAAGTATATTAGAGGGTCAGCCCAGGTTGGAAGGTTTGAAAACAAAGCTAAAGAGGCAAGATTACGTTGGTTTGGACATGTGCTGAGGAGGGATGCTGAGTATATTGGGAAAAACATGCTAAGGATGAAGCTACCAGGTAACAGGAAAAGAAGAAGGCCTAAGATAACGTTTATGGATGTGGTGAGAGAGGACATGCAGGTGGTTGGTGTGACAGGGCAAGATGGAGAGGACAGGAAGAAATGGAAACAGATGATTTGCTGTGGCGATCCCTAACGGGAACAGCCGAAAGTAGATGATGACTAAAGATACTAAGTCAATACTATTGGTCAAAATTCTTCTTGTATATATGTAAATATATGTGTTTTACTGTAAAAAATTATGTGCATTCTATGCTATTCTATTTTTTAACTTTCTTGTATAACAGACGTCTGTTACATTTTTGATTCTAAAGTTTGAATTTCTGTAATTTGTTTATGTGTTAGAACTTTCTCCTCGGGTCTCCACTGAAAATGGATCTCAAGCACAACTCGACAAACCCGATTACCAAATGTCAATAATTAAATAAATAAAGATATTATGCTATATTTTGCACAGTTGCAAGCAGATGTTACTAGACATCAAAGAAGTCTGCCATAACATAATTTCGAAAAAGAAGCATAACTTTTAGCTATGGAAATGATGTTATTAAAATACATCAGAAGGGCAGTATATCAAAGTTTAAGCATTAATCAGTTCAAAGCACACACACACACACACACACACACACACACACACACACACACACACACACACACACACACAAAGTTCAGAATAAATAAAACAATTGCATTGCTCAGAAATCTAGTATGCATAGAACACTTAATGACTGACAATATGGGCTGCCAGGTATCTGAACTCCTGAGGAATGGTTATTCACAACTGATGAACTATTCACCCCTCCCACATTGAAGATAAATCTGCATAACAGCTGTTTATTTATTTTTTATACTACCTCTGAGGTTGCATAGCTGCGGGAAAGGGAGAAGCACACAGACAAGGTGAAAATGCTTGCTGTACTACTGTAGTCTCAATGTCAGTTCAAACAATGACAGTAATGGTCACAGACAGTAACTGGGCTAACAACCAGTTACGTATCAACCACATACACTGCAAACCTGTGTGGGTGTGTTTTGCTGTGTGCTTGTATATGTGTGTGTGTGTGTGTGTGTGTGTGTGTGTGTGTGTATATATCTATATATATATATATATATATATATATATATATATATAGCTATTTATCTAGCTGTATCTTATCTGTATCTATATATATATATATATATATATATATATATATATATATATATATATATATATATATATATATATATATATATATATATATAGGCACTTTATGTGGCAATAGCTACATCAACATGTTTATGACACTTTGGGAACAAGATTGCTTTTTTTCTATGGATCTCCACGTTAGATATGTTACTTTCTATAGACGTTTCGTGGACAACCTTTTTTTGATATGAGCAGGTACATTTGAGGATTTGCAAGATTTTTTTTTTGTTAGCTTTGAATAGTCATTTTGACTACTTAAAATTTACTATGAACTATTCTAAGAATTGAATACCTAGATGTCAATGTTGAGAGGCTTGATTGTGGCTATGCTAATACAGTTGTTTATCGCAAACCCAGTTATAGGAATACTTTATTATATCGCACTAGCATGCACCCCCAACATATTTTTAAGAACATACTACGAGGTCAAGGTATGAGGATTTCTAGGCTTAATGCTTCAGATTCAGGTTTCCATAGAGAAAAGGTCATCCTGATCGATAGGCTAATGACTACAGATTATTGTGAACAAGAGATTAAAAGGGAACTCCTGGATATTGATTTTTTAAGGCAAGATAGAGCTAAACCATACTATTCATCTAGATGTATGGATGAAGCCAGTTTGACTTTAGATACATCTACAACTAATTCAAAAGTACCTTTATTTTATTCAATGGATGTGAAACCAATAACTAATATTATAGATAAACACTGGCGTGTCTTGATCACGGACTCAGAAGTTAGGAATATTATAGGTGATCACCCACAACTGTTATATAAGAATAAACGTAATTTAAGGAGAATGTTATGCTATCCGAAATTTAATGATTATCACCAACATGGTACACATATTCTAGGCACTTTTCCATGTGGTGACTGCAATCTTTGTAAGTACGTTGATACCACCAATGTGTTTATTAATCCTGATACTGGTGACAATTTTATTTTTCATGTACATGCTAACTGTAGAGATATGCATGTGGTCTACTTAGCCACATGTTCTGTTTGGCAATCATATTATGTAGGCAAAACAGATTCTATGCTTAAAGATAGAATAAGGGAACACATTTATAATGTTTGTCTTTCGGCTTTTCCCGGTTAGGGGTTGCCACATTGGAACTCCGGTCCGCTAATGATTGACAGTTGGTTTTTATGGTGTCGAATTGCCAGCCCGATGCCCAACCTTCAACAAAGGAATGCCCATTCAACGTATGTCTTTCGAACACCCACTTGATCGCAGGGAGGACATGCAGACTCCACACAGAAGGCACTCCCAACCCAAGCCGAGAATCGAAAGGGAGAACCTTTTGCTGTGAAGCAACAATGCTACCGCTGCACCACCACATTTATAATATTCATATTAAATCCCCTAATAACACTTTGGCCAAACATGTTATGTCAGCAGGTATTAAGCATGCATTTAGGTTTATGGTAATTGATAAAGTTCAAACCGCACTACGTGAAGGGGATATTAGGATCCTTACTGAGAATAGAGAAGTTAAATGGATACTTAGAATGAGAGCTGATAAAGGGAGAGGCCTTAATGAAAGGTCTTCGATTAAACTAGCCCTGAAAGCTAGAAGGCTTAAGGTTAGGTGGCTATGTAGTTTTTATACTTGTACATGGATCTTAATGTGTTTTCTATAATAATATATTTGCTAGTGTATTTATTTATTCTTAGACTAGTATTTTATTTGATGTTTGGTATATGTCACTATATTCTAGCATTATGTACCAGCTGTTATTTCTAGGTACATTCACAGGACATTTATTTACTCTAGATAGGTCCACAGTATGTGAATATGCCCGTTTATATACATTTTATTTGTGGTATTTTATATTTATGCATTCTTTATTATATATAGATTTGATCTTTTAGGCGAAATGTATGATGATTTATTAACAGTGTTCAACTGACAATGTATAAGTGTAAGTGTATATTAGCTGAATTGCTGAGTTTGCCTTAAATTATGGAGAACGGGATAATTGGTTGCATTTTATTGGCTGCTATACTTTATTTAAACATCCTTGTGACTGTTACTATTTCAATGGTCTGATGAAACTCTTTGTGAAAGCGCTTACCTACATATAGTAATAAAAGAAGTTTTTATATATTTTTGAGTATCGTTTTACTACGAGTGAAGCTGAGTTACTGCTTGCCTGTTCGTAGTTTATCCATGATATTGACTTTTTTCTACTTATTTACTAGTTTGGATATAGCTACATTTATCTGCGCTACAAGGTGTCTATTGTGCTTTTTACATATCTATATCAATATCTAATCTATCTATCTATCTATCTATATATATATATATATATATATATATATATATATATATATATATATGTTTTTATATGCGTATTATCTCAACCAGATTTTAGTGGTAATACCACTTGCAACCCGATATCGAAATCAGACCGTTACTGTTGTAGAAATGTCAGGAAATGTCTTTTCTTTCACAGTGAAGGTTATTTTAATAAGGGTTGTCAAGAACAATGGAGAAAGTGTATCACTGTGGCTGTGTGCACTTTACTGCCAGCATGTGTGGAGCTATCTCATTTGTGCATTAACGGTGCTTACAGCCACAGTGCCAGTCACTTTGTTTTTATATACGTATTATCTCAACCAGATTTTAGTGGTAATACCATTTGCATCCCGATATCTAAATCAGACCGTTACTGTTGTAGAAATGTCAGGAAATGTATTTTCTTTCACAGTGAAGGTTGTTTTAATAAGGGTTGTCAAGAACAATGGAGAAAGTGTATCACTGTGACTGTGTGCACTTTACTGCCAGCATGTGTGGAGCTATCTCATTTGTGCATTAACGGTGCTTACAGCCACAGTAACAGTCATTTTGTTCTTGCTAACCCTTCTTAAAATCACCTTCAATGTGAAATACAATGCAGTTTAAACATAGCCATTCATTCATGTGCTGCTAATGTTAAATCACCCTTCCCTCTCTAACTTTGCCTGATGTCCTGAATTTCCAGCCAAGTAGCGAAACCTTTTATAAACAGTTGCTGCTGACAGTAACAACGTGATTCCTTATATGCAGAACAATGACTATTTTTTTTACTTCCCCAATTTTATATCTGAAGATTAAACAATGTGACATGTCACTTCATCCACCCAGCACACACACACACACACACACACACACACACACACACACACACACACACACACACACACACACACACACACACACACACACACACACACACACACACACACTCACACTGTGATTGATTGTCCAAAGGAATGCAGAAAACATGAAGAATTGTATAAGCAAAGTACAAATGTACAGCTTGCACGTTTCCCCAAGGGCCCTAACAGCACTTACTTACCCGTTGAACATCATTCTGATGAATACAAACCAACTATCTTACTGGCCATGATCATTCAGAGGAAATATTCCTGAATAGCTTGCCTTTGCTTCAACTGGAATCAGGAAGGCAGGATGTGTCATGTGGTGTGGCAGAGGGCACTGGCAGTTCACAGCAGAACTGAGACACAGCAGGCAGGACTTGAAAAATTGACAGTCCTCTATTTGCCTCATACCGTCTGTGGCACAGTAGTACTTACTTGCTTACACTCCCCTTTCCACACATTACAAGCTTCAGAAGCACGAATATCTGGTGGTGCAGTGGTAGTGTTGTCGCCTCACAGCAAGAGGTTCTTTGGTTTGATTCTCAGCTGGAGTACCTTCTTTGCAGAGTTTGCATGTCCTCCCTGTGTTCGTGTGGGTTTTCTCTGGGTACTCTGGTTTTGTCCTACATTACAAAGACATGAATCTGGAGCATTTCTCTCTGGGCCCCCACTGAAAATTGGCTTTGTTCTAAGTTGGACTTTCCCGGTAAACAAATGTTAAATAAATATATATAGACACAGATATGAGTGTGAATACATGTATCCATCCATCACACATATATTATGTAATGTGTATGAAACATACAGAGGCATCATTCTTGACAAACTGAATTCCCCAGTCATTCAGTACAACATAATATATCATATATCATAAAGAACAGACCCAAAAATATTCCATATATCCATTTTTGTGCTTTATACGATAGATTAATGTTTCTCTTTGACTTCAGCTTCTGCAAAATAAACCTTTAGGTAGTCTGAGAAGGTTTCTATGAATTCTCTTGTGGGAAGAGTTGTGCTATAGATTCAAATATATTTTATTATTTGGTTGTCAGTTTATTTTTTTTGCCTATTTTAGTAGAGTAATAAGAATTACATTAGCATTATTAGTTTAATAGTTCCATTACGCTTTTTAGTTTAATGCTTAAGTTATACTTTCAGTTTATTTTTATATAGTTTAGATAATAATTAAGCAGGTCAATGTTGCTGGTAATATGGGTTCCAAATAGTTTAATTGCAGTTAACATTTTATT
Organism: Protopterus annectens; assembly: GCF_019279795.1. NCBI lineage: Eukaryota > Metazoa > Chordata > Ceratodontiformes > Protopteridae > Protopterus > Protopterus annectens. The sequence goes on from NC_056748.1 coordinate 698,701,109, forward strand.
TTATTTTTTCTCTTCTAATATAAAATAATTTTATTTTATGGGGTTGATTTAGGTGTTGGCATTGTATGAGTGATATCTGTAGTTTTAATGTGCAATGTGTGAAGTTACTTTGTTTTACATTAAAGTTAAAAGGAAAGGAAATTTGAGTTTACCTTTATTTTTTCCATTTTATTTTATGTTTTTATTAAATTAAGTGTAGGTTTGTGCTAAGTGGCTGTTTCAGATGGGCTAATGTGTTTTGAGAGATGTATTTGTCTGTGCTTTGAATGTAGAATGTGTACATTTTTTACTTCAGTTTTTTTTTAGTGAGCAGTGCAAATGTGGTGGACTTATGGGAATAGTAATACATTTTGTGGGGTGCATGCCATGGGTGTTGAAATAATTGTTATGATGTTCCAAGAATGCAGATAATACATATTCTGGGGTCTATGTGCAACATTAGGATTTATCTATCTATCTATCTATCTATCTATCTATCTATCTATCTATCTATCTATCTATCTATCTATGCGCGCGCACACACACACATATATATATATATATATATATATATATATATATATATATATATATATATATATATATATATGGGTCTTTCTCGACCCAACGAAATTACATTTCAGCGAAACGTAATTAGGCGAGCTGTATTTCGTGAAAGTGCATTTTTGCAGAAATACACTTTCATGAAAAGGCACATAAGCGAACAGCAATGGGGGCTGTTGCTTAGATTGCGGTACAATGGGATAAGGGAATATTCCCTTTTCCCCACTGTAGTGCAATTTCAGAGTGAGAATATAAAAGTAGTGGGGGCATGGGGGGGTGTAGGGGGGCTTGCCCCCCTGCATAAATATGATTAGTGTTGTGTTTTTTATTTTTTTTGTTTTGTTTAATTTGTTTTTCGCGAAAGTGCATTTTGGCAAAAGTGCACTTTTGCGACACAGCTGGCCTTATTACATTTCGTTGAAACGTAATTTCGATATATATATATATATATATATATATATGTGTGTGTGTGTGTGTGTGTGTGTGTGTGTGTGTGTGTATAGCTAGGGTCACTGGTACTGTTTTGAGGAGGTGTGCATGGCTTCTTCAGGATTATGTTAAAAATGAGATTTTAAACTCACCTTTTGAAAGAGATTTGTTGTTTGCTCCTCCACACTCCCTGCAGAGGTGATCAAAAAGTGTGATGAAAAGGGTAAGCTGATCCAGGGAACCTCCAAGATTCTCATCCAATTTTGGCAAAAAAGCAAAATAAACGGTCTCAACAAAGTACAGGTAAACTGACATTTAAGAGGAAATGGCAATGGGTTCCAGAAATAAGTATCAAAAGTCTCCCAAAAGCAGAGACAGTTCAAACAAGTCTGAATGACTGTTCAAGAGACCTTGGGACTCACTCCCATCCTGGCCATTTTCATAGGATCATAGGTAGATACTGGGCTATAGGCCCAAGGGCTTAAGTAAGCCTAGCCAGCAAGGTTCCCTGGCTTACGCCACCCAAGAAAGTTATTCTCCTGCACCCCTGTCAAGCACTGCCACAGAAGTGATCCCCAGGGTGTATTTCTTATTTCCCATCCACTCATCAAGATTTTCTTGAAGAGTGCTGATGAGGAACTTTGCTTGACATAGATGGGTGGCTTGTTCTAGAGTATGGGAAGTCTCTGGGACAGGAATCTATCGCTCCAGCATGTCGTGTTTATTATGGTGACAAGGTTTAGGTCCCTAGAGCCTTTAGCTTGGAGGGATTGAGATATCTTTAGGTGTAGCATGTTCAACAACAGTGGGTTTGACATAGCTTTATATGTTAGGCAGAGATCACCTCGGAGTAGGCGATATGCTACAGAGTAAAGCTGGAGTTTTTTGAGATGGTCAGTGTAGGGCATCTGTTTGAGGCCAGTAATCCTCTTTGTGAGGTACTTCTGTGGCCTTTCCAGCTGCTGCAGATGTCTTGTGAGGTACATTCCAAAAAGGGAGTTGCACTCTATAATGAGTCTAATGAGTGATGAGTAGAGGGAGACAATGACCTCTTTTTGCCTGGATAAGAACCCTTTTGTGATGAGGTGTGCCACACAGAAGGATTTCCTGACTACTGTGGCGATGTAATTATCAAAGGAGAGACTACTGTCCACCTCGGTTCCAAGGTCTCTTATTACTCTTTTTGTGTTAAGTAGACTTCCGCCTATGTGGTAGTTCATGGGTACAGAGTTTTTATCAAAGGGAATGACAATGCACTTTTTGTCATTGAGTTGAGGCCATGGCTCTGACACCAGGCATCTGTCTCACTGAGGCCCTTATGTAGGATGTCCACATCAATTGAGGACTCGACTATGGCTTCTAGTTTGCAGTCATCTGTGAACTTCATTAGCCAAAGGCCTTCTGTGTTAGCCTGTACTTCAGAGAAGTAGATACCAAACAGGAGAGGTCCCAGGACTGAACCCTGTGGTACTCCACTTGTCACTGGTTTGAAGTCAGATTTGGAGTCTGCAACTTTTACAGTGTGGGTTCTGTCAGTGAACCAGTTGAAAACCCATCTTGTGATGTAGGAATTTATGCCTAGTTTAGTGAATTTAGCTATAATTCCAGAATGGGAGATGGTGTCAAAAGCCTTGGCGAGGTCAAGATAGGCTGTGTGATACCCTTGTCTACGGCTTTGGTGACTGCCTCAAAGAAGTCGATCAGGTTCAAGAGGCATGAGCTGCCTTTCACAAACCCGAAATGGGTGGTGTCCAGAGTTTGGAAGTTACCAATGTCTTTGTTTATGAGTTTCATGATGATACGTTCCATGGCCTTACAGACCAGGCTCGTCAGGCTAATAGGGCGATAGATCCCAGGATCAGTGGTGGCTCCCCCCTTGTGGAGTGGGGTAACTGTTGCTGTGTGCCATTCAATGGGCACAAAGCCTGACGTGACGCTATGATTGAACATGGTGCTTAGGTGGGGGGGGGGGGGCAGTTCATTCTGAAGATTGTGTAAAATGCAGCCTGGGATGTTGTCCGGTCCCATGGATGCTGTGTTTTTGGCTTTGGAGAGTGCAGCTTTGACCTGCATAGTTGTGATTACAGGGACTCTGCATTCTTCCTGTATAGATATGGGCCCTTTAGGGGGTGAGGGGGGGGGAGGGTAAAATTAGTACTGAACGTATCTGTCAGGATGTTGGCGATATCAGTTGGTTTTGTAATTTTTGTGCTGTTGTGCTGTAACTCAGAGCAGATCTGGGTGTTGCCATTGAGATTTTTGACATAGGTTCTTCTTCTTCTTTCGGCTGCTCACGTTAGGGGTCGCCACAGCAGATCAACTGTTCCCATTTCTTCCTGTCCTCTGCATCTTGCTCTGTCACACAAACCACCTGCATGTCCTCTCTCACCACATCCATAAACTTTATCTTAGGCCTCCCTCTTTTCCTGTTACCTGGCAGCTTCATCCTTAGCATCTTTTTCCCAATATATTCTGCATCCCTCCTCAGCACATGTCCAAACCAGTGTAATCTTGCCTCTCTGGCTTTGTCTCCAAACCTTCCAACCTGGGCCGACCCTCTAATATACTTATTCCTAATCCTGTCCATCCTTGTCACACCCAGTGCAAATCTTAACATCTTCAACTCTGTCACGTCAAGCTCTGACTCCTGCCTTTTTGTCAGTGCCACTGTCTCCAATCAATATAACATAGCTGGTCTCACTACCCTCTTGTAGACCTGCCTTTCACTCTTACTGGTACTTGTTAGATTTTATTAATATAATGCTGAAATTAATTATGTTGTAAACATGCTGAAAGAAAAAGCTTGCTTAAATGCAGAAACAGAGTTTAGTAATATGTGATCAGCAGTCATACTAAATGACCATGGCTTGGAAAATAAGGAACCTGCTGAATGGACATTTTTCCCTTACAGACTTAAAAACAGGATGTATGCAAGAGCAAAAATACAAAATCTGCTTTTAAAGAATGGACATTTTCCCTTACAGACTTAAAATCAGGGCATGGCACAAGAACAGATGTTTTTATAAAAAGAACCAAATAAAATACAGGATGTTCACACTGTCAGAAAAGCTGATCTCTGACAATGTGTTTTCTCAAAAATATGTTTTTCTGCATGGAAAACAGGATATGCTTCCTCAAAAATATGTTTTTTTGCATGAACAACAGGACACTGTTACAGGATATTCACACTGTCAGAAAAGCTGGTCTCTTACAAGACATTGTTAAACAAGGAAGCTTAGTATTGTTTCTACAGGATAAGCAATTCTCCAAAATAGAATACAAAGAGGACTAAAACTGTATATAAAGAGCTGTATAAATCCAGTTATGTTAGAGGTATGGTAGGGACTCATTTGTCCTAAGGTAAATGTTATATCTCTCACATCATCTGTACTATATGAGAAGTAAAGTTGGAACAGTACTTTTAAGCTGCAACGTTATTCCGTTTGGTTTATTATAAAAAGTTATTTGTTACTGCTCTTTAAAGACAAGTGCTGCAAAGTATATTCTCTCATCAGTGTATATTCTGCAAGTTTCTGTATGCAACAGACTGTGAATGCAAATATAACCAGACTTTGAATTTTAGCAGAATCCAGCCAGCAAGACTGAGTGTCTTAAGAACACTTCAAATCCATCACACCAAGCAGTAAGCAGCTCCATGTAATTTTTTCAATGGCGAGCCAGGCAGGAGTCGAACCTACAGTCTGCATTTGAACCTACAATCTGCAATTCAAACACAGGAGGAGTGATGGTAAGCCCTGCAGAGGGTCACTTCAGTCAAATTGCAGTAACTAACATTTGTACGTATGTGTAAATCCTAAACAGAAGTATTCCAGTTTATGCAGCTTGCAGTAGTAAAGTTTTTTAGACGTCTACAATCCGGAGTGAGACTAGTTCAAGAAATTCGCAGTGCCATGAATTCTTCAAGAAAAGGTGAATGTCCACTAGCACAGTAGTCCGCTGCCTGTTGTGCTTCACCAGCTTCTCAAGTGACTCTGAAAAATTTCTAGCCATCTGCAATAACAGCTTGATCACCTGTTTTCTTGCTAACTGGTAAGACTTTTTTCTGTGTCACATATTTAGTGTGGATGATGTTAAACAGTTTGTATATTCTTAAGATAGTTTATTCATAGACAGTTTGTATATTAGACAGTATGGATATTATTTATAATTCATGCAGGAGTAAACCAAACTTTAGCAAATTACTATGTTGGTATACACAGCACATTAGTAAATGTAAAACCTTATTAGGGCAGGTTGATAGTAAGGCATTTTGCAAATGTATTACAATATTTGACTGGTACCTCAAAGAAAACCATGTGAAATATGACAAATGTTTGTGTGCTTTAACAAAAACTGCATTTTGTGTATTATGCCATAAAAACGTATTGCATCATATTGCTAAAAAAATAGACTGTAAAGACAGATCTGTTCATGATAAAGAATTAACTAAGGGTAAAGTGTTTCTATTACATTCAGATGTTGAACAGTTATGTCCTGTCACCACATGTGAGTCAAATCAGTTACTGATAGAACCCCTAGTACATTTTGTTACAAAGGAATGTAGTAAACTTCTAAAAGACAGACACAATGAGTTCAGGAAGCTTAGACAAGTTATACATACATCTTTTCAAAAGTGCTTAGGAGTTTCAGATTCAGCAGAACAGGCTCCTGAGACATATCAAGCAGACTATAAGGAAATTCTTCAACAGCAGTTGCAGGATAAAGGAAATAAATTAGCTAAACTGACAGAGACTGGGAACTTCCTACATACACAGTTAATCTGTGCAAAAGAAATATATTTTATAATATGTTTATGTTTTGAAAATGGTTAAACATACATGGTAGGATGATAGAGGCAAATAATTTTTAAATGTTTTACTTTCATTCAGTTAAGGCAAGACATTTATCAGTGCTACAGTAAATTAAAGCATATGACTGCCATTCTTAGCATAGTCAAAAGGTAAACAAAACAGTTATAGTGCATAAAATTAAATAAAAATAGTTAATAAGAATAAAAATGTAAAGTCACAAGACTGACATGCTTGTATAAAGATATACAGATACAAGACAGACATGCATGTGTGTTCTTTTCATCTAGAGTACATTTGTTTACAATGCACAAAAGCAAAAGGTAGACAACAGCAAATATAAATAAACATATGTTATAATTGTATAGTAACACCAAACAGTTAAAGTTCTGAATTTTAAAAATAAATAAAATCACAGATGGTATTAGTCAAACAGTTTTTGTAAAATTAATGGCAGGACAGTTAAATAGATAAATAAATAAAACATACTGAAATCCATGTAAGGTAATTGTAAAATAATGTCTATTTATGTTGTATAAATGCATAGTTATGCAAATCACTATCACATTAAAGGAAAAATGCCAAAAGAATTAACTATAGTTTACAGAGTATTAAATGTGAGCTCAGACCCTCCTAGACTGAATGAACAGTTACAGGAAATGTTGGAAAGATCAGATAAACAACAAGACTGATTGCCAGACAAGTAGCTTGAGTTTTTCTAAAGCATCATTGTTGTTAAAATATAATTGTTAAAATATTTACAGGCAACACTATTTGGTAATTGTAATAAAATGTCACAATTGTGCATAGATGTCACTTATAATCTGTTTGCAAGTAAATGTTAAAAGGACAAAAAAACCCTCAGTTGCATCAAGTACAGCCAGCAAATGGGCTATAGTATATATACAGTTCAAATCAATTGTGCAGGAGGGTGTAAATACCCACTAGAGGTAATATACAGTGAAAGCTTTATTTAGTAACCTAATAAAATAAATGTATAACCAAAGTGTTGGGCTGACATACATTCTATTCTCACAGCATAGGGCAGGTAAACAGTACTGAAGTACTACAGGGGGAGGGGCACTTTCTCAGTTTTACACTGACTGTATAAGCAGTACTGCACAAGGGTCTGAAATAAAGCTACAGAAAAAATAAACAACAAGGGTCTGAAATAAAGCTACAGAAAAAATAAACAACAAGGGTCTGAAAGAAAGCTGCAGAAAAAATAAACAACAAGGGTCTGAAATAAAGGTATAGAAAAAATAAACAACAAGGGTCTGAAATAAAGCTACATAAAAAATAAACAACAAGGGTCTAAAATAAAGCTACAAAAAAAATATCTCATTCCTTCTTGACAATACTCTTTTATGGGGGGAAAACAGGTATTAGTGTATTAGAAATACTGGTAAACTGGATTAAACCTGACAGGATAAGATATTTTACAAGTTGTTAATAGCTACCATAATGGTTATTATTGTATTGTTTAGAATTAAATTGTATTTACAACCTGTTAAATTGTAAAGCTATACAAGAGATGGTTTAAAAACAAGAGATGATTTAAAATTGCTTTATTAAAGCTATACAAGAGAGAATAAAGATATGCAAAATGCATAAATGTTTCTAATAGCAAGAATGGTCACTATTTTTAATATGTTTTTGGCAAAACAATGTTGGTATAAAAAAGCATGAATATTTTTAATTGCTGAGTATGTAGTTTAAAATAACAGGACATATGCATTTGGTGGCAATTCCACTAGATATTTCTAAAGAGACAAACATTTTCCAAGATTTTGCTTAATATTAATGTTATTAAATTTGTAAGATTAGACTAAATGTACTTTATAGTCATTGTATGTACAAATGCAGAATAATTCAGTACAAATTAAATGAATGCCTAGTAATAAATATGTGTGAAAAAACATGTTTTAAAAAAGTGGGTCCAGTATACCTAGTAAATTGAAATGCATAAATAGCAAACAGTCTGTGTAAATACATACTGTACAGGATACATCGTAATAAGTTCAAAAGTAATTTGTCAAGTTGTAATATCACTGGTTTTACCCCAGTAAAATAATTGCTTTCAAATATTTATTATCTAAGCCCAGTTCAGTATTTTACCAAGATGTTAATGAGCAGTTCAGAGACATGAACACAATGTTATGGTTAAAATGACATTGAAACTGTATATTTTCAGTAGTGTATAAATGCTTGCAGTAGCACATAGTTATTGTCTCTTATAGTTAATTCAACAGTTGCAAAGAGTTAATGAAACAGTTCTAAGTCATAAATTAAATTCTGTGATTGCAAAAGAATAAATTGATCATGTTAAAAAAAAATAACATTAAAGGAAACACAGCTCATAATTGATAAAATATTTTCACAGAATGGTCTGCAAAAGAAAAAGTTTGAAATACATTCAGTTTTGGTAGTAATACTTTAATATCATTGTAGTAACTATGTAAAATTGCATTTTGACTTGTATCAAAAGAAGACTATAGGTTTGTTTCTTAATGTGTTTTCTATATAAAATGTTTTGAGTATGTTTAAAAACAGAGGGAATTGTTAGATTTTATTAATATAATGCTGAAATTAATTATGTTGTAAACATGCTGAAAGAAAAAGCTTGCTTAAATGCAGAAACAGAGTTTAGTAATATGTGATCAGCAGTCATACTAAATGACCATGGCTTGGAAAATAAGGAACCTGCTGAATGGACATTTTTCCCTTACAGACTTAAAAACAGGATGTATGCAAGAGCAAAAATACAAAATCTGCTTTTAAAGAATGGACATTTTTCCCTTACAGACTTAAAAACAGGACATGGCACAAGAACAGATGTTTTTATACAAAGATCCAAATAAAATACAGGATGTTCACACTGTCAGAAAAGCTGATCTCTGACAATGTGTTTTCTCAAAAATATGTTTTTCTGCATGGAAAACAGGATATGCTTCCTCAAAAATATGTTTTTTTGCATGAACAACAGGACACTGTTACAGGATATTCACACTGTCAGAAAAGCTGGTCTCTTACAAGACATTGTTAAACAAGGAAGCTTAGTATTGTTTCTACAGGATAAGCAATTCTCCAAAATAGAATACAAAGAGGACTAAAACTGTATATAAAGAGCTGTATAAATCCAGTTATGTTAGAGGTATGGTAGGGACTCATTTGTCCTAAGGTAAATGTTATATCTCTCACATCATCTGTACTATATGAGAAGTAAAGTTGGAACAGTACTTTTAAGCTGCAACGTTATTCCGTTTGGTTTATTATAAAAAGTTATTTGTTACTGCTCTCTAAAGACAAGTGCTGCAAAGTATATTCTCTCATCAGTGTATATTCTGTAAGTTTCTGTATGCAACAGACTGTGAATGCAAATATAACCAGACTTTGAATTTTAGCAGAATCCAGCCAGCAAGACTGAGTGTCTTAAGAACACTTCAAATCCATCACACCAAGCAGTAAGCAGCTCCATGTAATTTTTTCAGTACTTGACTGTCACAAATCACTCCTGATACTCTGCTCCACCCATGCCATCTTGCCTGTACTCTCTTCTTCACCTCTCTTCCACACTCATCATTACTCTGAACTGTTGATCCCAAGTACTTAAATTCATCTACCTTTGCCACCTCTACTCCCTGCATCCTCACCATTCCTCTATCCTCCCTCTCATTCACACACATATATATCTTAGTCCTGCTGACCTTCATTCCTCTTCTCTCTAGAGCATATCTCCATCCCTCCAGGGTCTCCTCCACCTGTTCCCTACTCTCACTACAGATCACAATGTCATCTGCAAACATCATAGCCCACGGGGACTCCTATCTGATCTCTTCTGTCAACCTGTCCATCACCATTGCAAATAAGAAAGTGCTCAGAGCTGATCCTTGATGTAATCCCACCTCAACCTTAAATGCATCCGTCACTCCCACCGCAGACCTCACCGCTGTCACACTACCCTCGTACATATCCTGTACCACTCTTACATACTTCTCTGACACTCCAGACTTCCTCATACAATACCACAACTCCTCTCTAGGCACCCTGTCATATGCTTTCTCTAAATCCATAAAGACACAATGCAACTCCTTCTGACCTTCTCTGTACTTCTCCATCAACACTCTCAGAGCAAACATCACATCTGTAGTGCTCTTTCCTGCCATGAAACCATACTTCTGAGCACTAATCATCACCTCCCTTCTTAACCTAGCTTCCACTACTCTTTCCCATAACTTCATGCTGTGACTGATCAGTTTAATCCCTCTGTAGTTACTACAGCTCTGCACATTACCCTTATTCTTAAAAATCGGTACCAAAACACTTTTTCTCCATTCCTCAGGCATCCTCTCACTTTCCAAGATTTCATTAAACAATCTAGTTAAAAACTCCACTGCCATTTCACCTAAACACCTCCATGCTTCCACAGGTATGTCATCTGGTCCAACATCCTTTCCGTTCTTCATCCTTTTCATAGCTATCCTTACTTCCTCCTTGCTAATTCACTGCACTTCATGATTCACTATCCGCACATCATCCAACCTTCTCTCCCTCTCATTCTCTTCATTCAACAATCCCTCAAAGTACTCTTTCCATCTGCTCAACACACTCTCCTCGCTTGTGAGTACTTCTTGTATTATTATTTTAAGCATTCTTGACATAGCTATAGAATGATTTGTGGTTGCCCTTAGTATCAGTGGTGATTTTGTTTTCATAACTAGCTTTGGAGGATCTTATAAGGGATCTCAGCTTCTTTCTGAGGCTGAACAGGGAGTTCCTCCGCTCATGGGATTTTACTCTCTTTTGCAACAGTTTCTTTTGTTTATGGCAGGGTACCACCAGATTGGCTTCCTTTTTTTGGAAGATAGCATCTTGGTTCTTTTGGGATAGCATGATCCATGCACTTGTGTAAGTGCTTATAGAGTGCATTTTTGTAGGATTCAGCAGTCATAACTGTATTGTCCATCTGCATGAGTGTCATGAGGTTTGCCACTTCTGTCTTAAGAAGCATGAAGCAGACTTTGTAGAAATGTTTTACCATGGTTTTCTTAATGGGGGTGGGGCCAGGATGTGGATATCTAGGGTGATTAGCTTATGGTCGGATCTGACCAACGAGAAGGTGACTTCAGGTGTGGAACACTGGTCACTCATGTTGGTAATGACTAGGTCTAGGATATTGTTGCCCCTGGTGGGGGTGTGGATAAGTTGATGCAGGGCATTGGAATTTATGAATTGCAGAAAGCGTTGAGTGAAGGAGTTGGTGCATGAGTAGTTTTCCTAGTTAATGGTGGGGTAGTTGAAATGGCCCATTATTAGGGTGTTTGGTTGAACCCTAATATTTTCCAGTATATCAAGAAAAGAGGTGTGGGAATCCTGGGCATGGTGGGGGATCTGTAGCAATCTACAGTTTGGATTGCAGGTTTGCCCAGAGTCAGTTGCACTTGGAAAACCTCGGATGCATTATGCTGAGCAACTAGCCTGGAGGTGTGGAAATCCTTATTGAATATGGACTCACCTCAGCCTTTGGTGTTCTGGTCCAGGTTAGATGGCCAGACAGTGTGGTATGAATTATAGCCTGGTAATGCAGGGGTGCTCTCTGGAGCCTTGAACCAGGTCTCAGTCACTGCACAGATATCAATGTTCTCCATTTTAAGGAGTGCTTCGAGGGAGTGCATCTTGAGATTTAGACTTCTAGCATTGAGTAGCATTACCCTCAGTTTTTGCTTGCCTGTTCCTGTTATGGTGGTGAATTTGCCATTTGAACCTTGCCTAAAAAGGCACTATGGGTCCTGAAAATCATTCACAAAAGTTACTGATGACACTGGAAGGGAATTACTCCTTTCCATTGGGCCATTCCTCATCCTCCAGATCAGACACTTTTGTTTCCACTGCTTCTTCTTCACATGCTATTCCAATGAGTGATTGAACAAATTCCTTCTTCACAGGTGGGCAAGGGTTATTATTCAAGGATGCTCTTAGTGCCAAAGAAAGAAAATGCTTCGCCAACAGTTCTGGATCATTTTTTCCTAAACCTGTTTGTGATAGTGTCGAAGTTGAAAACAATGTCACCTCACAACCTGCTTCCGCTTTCAGGTTACCCTGCAACACTAGATTTAAAATATGCTTTTCATCACATGCCTATTCATCCAGATGTCAGACATTTCTTAAGGTTCTGTGTGTCTGGATCACATTATAAGTTTTCTGCCTTACCCTTTGGACTATCAACTGCACCAAACATTCACAAATTATCTAGCTGCAGTTATTTTTCATTGCAGGCTACAGAGTACCCACATTTTTACATATTTAGATGACTTGCTAATCTTTGCAGAATTGTTTTCAGTGTCAATAATCTCTCTCTTGGGCAAGAAATCTCTTACACAAGCTGGGATTCCAAGAGAAAATTCCAAAGTCTTTCTTGACTCCTTCACAAAGGATTGTATTCCTGGGATGTCAACTAGCCACCTCAGTTCAAATATCTTTTCTTCCTCAGGAAAAAAAATAGATCTATATCTAGATCTATTTTAAAGGTTTTCCACTCAGATTTTGGTCACTATGAGGGAATACCTCAAGATTTTTGGTCTCATGGCATCTATGATTTTCAAGATAGCCCTGGCAAGACCCTACATGAGAAAGATGCAATGACATCTCAGATCTCTTTGGTACCAGCACCAACACCCTTTATCCTTTCAAATCCCAGTGCTGGGATTTGTCAGAAGAGAAATCATTTGGTGGAGACAACAGATATCCTTAAATCCAGGTCTCCCCTTCTACCTCCCTGCTACAAAGCAATCCGATACCACAGACACCTCAGATTTTGCTTGAAGAGCAGTTTTAGGAGGATAAATGTGCAGGGGGTGCGGGACACAAAGGACAGGGCAAGCACATAAATGTCAAGGAGATGCTTGCCATGATCAAGGCACCCAACTCTGTAAACCATCTCTGGTCCCAGGACCTCTGCAAGAAGTTACAGACACTACCACATGTATGCTTTACATTAATAAGTAAGGGGGAACCAGGTTCATAGATTTGTACTAGACTAACTGCCCTTGCGAGCCATTTTAAGCATAGCCAATTATCCCTTGTGAGACTCAAACTCTGCACCTTGTGTTTGTAAGGCAAACACCTTAACCATTAGGTCACCCTCCCAAGAGCAAATTCCAAAGTCTTTCTTGACTCCTTCACAAAGGTTTGTATTCCTGGGATGTCAACTAGCCACCTCAGTTCAAATATCTTTTTTTCCTCAGGAAAAAAACTACTTTGCAGACTAGCCATGTTAGCATGGGATATAGCTTTTAAAGGACAGTCTCACTCTACAGGCATCTGAAAAAATGTGTGACTGACAACCTGAGCAGGACCAGGGCAAACCTTTACGAATGGAAACCAGATCATGGAGTCTTCAAAAATTTGATCCATCTGTGATGAGTTCCTCAAAAAGTTTTCTTTGCCTCCCTTTTGCACAATCACCTGGCAAGATTAATTTCCCAGACTATATGCGTGAAGCCCTGGAAAGACAAATGTATTTTCTTTTCTTTGGACAGGAATGTTTCTGTATGCTTTATCCATCCTTTTGTCTAATATTCAGGCTACTTCTGAAGATTCAGAAAGAATCCCCCAAGATCATTGTGGTGATTCCCTTCTGGGCAAGGCAACCATGGTTTTCCCTTATTTTGGAAGTTGTCAAAGGCAGTTACCACAAGCTTCCTCAAAAACTGGATCTATTCACACAAGAACAGGGGCATGTGATACACCCCATCATCAATCAACTTCAGTTGATTGCCTGAATGATAAGATCTTTATTCCTTTTAGGCAACTGTTTACTGAGGAAGTGCAGTAGTTACTAATAGAGGCAAGAAAGCCTGCTACTAGAAAATCATATCTTAGCAAATGGAAAAGGTTTTATAGCTGGTGCCAACATCGTAACCAGAACCCATTCCGGATGAGTTGTTCTCTGCTTTTACAATATTTCTGTGAGTTACTATCCTATGGCTTTCTTATTCCTCTATCAAAGTTTATTTATTGCCCATTTCAGCATATTTGTCTATGGATTCTCCTCTTTCAATGCAGTCTCATGTCAAAATGCTTTTGAAAGGAGGTTTTGCATAAGAGGCCTCCAAGAAAACTGGTGGCCTCTCCTTGAGACTTTAATTTTGTATTTGAGAAACTAACACTTGCATCATTTGAACCAGCTAACCTGGCGGACTTGAGGTTCTTAACATGGAAAACAGTTTTAGTGATTGCTCTGACCTCTGCAGGAAGAGTAATTGAATCAGCCATATCTCATTTTCCATAGGGACAGGGTTTCTTTGAGAATTAATCCTTCTTATATGCCTAATGTGGTATCCAAATTTACTTTAAGATAAACTAGCCATCTCCCCGTTTTCTTTCCTGTACCTAAAAAAGAGGGAGAAAGGATACCTGCATACATTGAATGTCCACTGACAACTCAAGTACTATCTTGACAGAACTGAATCTTTCATATCTCCAGATCAACAGTTCATTTCCTATGAAGGTAAAAAAAAGGGGCAACCTGTGGCAAAACAGACTCTTTCCAAATGGCTGTCTAAGGCTTTTACCTTTTGCTATACTCATCATAACAAAAGTATTCTAGGCAGGGTCAATCCCCTCTCCACTAGGGTCTTGGCTTCATTTATGTCATTTTGGTAAATGTTGGATTCAGAAATATTCCAGAAGCTGCTACTTGGTCCTCTGTACATACTTTTACAAAGCATTATAAGCTTGATTCTATGTCTAGGTCCAGATCAGGCATCGCTAGGACCATTCTTCAGGGGCTACAGGACACTTCTCCTTCTACCTTGCAAATGTTATCTATGTTTGTAACCTTACTGAAGAATGCATATCATACTTATTTCTGAATGTTTCTATTGTTCCTAATGTAATTGTACTCTGCTAACTTGGAGCTTTTCTCCCCAGGCCTCTGCTGAAAATGGACATACATCCAGTCGGACCTTCCCAGTAAACAAATGTAAAATAAAACTAAATAAATAAATAAATAAAATAAATGTAGTTAGCTAGGGTAATCTATGCATATAGCTAAGGCAATGGCAACAGTGATCAATATGACGAATGTAGTACAGTTGTGTAAATAAATGTACCATAACAGTAGATGTTAGAATGATCACTGCAGCAGTAGCTGCTCCCTCCCAACACCCCCATTTTTTGGTGTGCTTTTTATGTTAGGATGTGGACATTTATTTTTTATCATTCTAAAATTATCCTTTCAGGGCTCAGACTCCATGTCTGTGTTGGCAGGAATGCTCTGAAGGGCTTCACACTGAAGCTTGTCTTTACTCAGCTCAGCTCAAGCTGCTTGACAGTTTGGGCATGTGAAAGGTACCACACGAACATTCGGATCACTTTTTGGGTTGCTTGCCTTTTTTCTATTGTGGTGTGACAGTTGAGTTGGTTTATATAATAATGTTAGAGCATGGGCCCCCACATGTGGAGTCGAGTCTTGCCTCCATGCAAAAAAAGATTGTTTTCTATTGTTTTAGGTTTTTTTGACTCACCATTTTTGGTATCTGTCTTTTAGCAAATGGTAAGTTAAAAAACTGTCAATCATTTGTAGGTAAACCAACCATAACTATAGCACTATTTCATTTGCAGTTAGATTCCTCAATGGCCCTTAAGTTGAAGCATCTTAATTACTTCCTCATAATCTACTTTCCTTTGGTATTCAGGGATCCTACATGCCTTCAGATTAACCGTCTTTTGTGGTTGGTTTCAATATGATGTTTATTGTGGTTAGTCTTATCAGGCAGTTCTGAGAATGTTTCTTTGCTCCATACTAGGAACTCTTGAACTACCTGTTTGGGGGGGGGGGGGTTGACAAAGTATTATCTACCAGGATGTTAGATATTGACAATTGTCTTGTCAGGTTCTCAAGCTATGGTTGCCAACCTTAGCACAGTTGTCTATGCTTCTTCCTAAGACTTCAACACATTCAAAAGATAAGTATATATTTGTTTGAGACATTTTTGTTGATCTTTAACTTTTGTATAACTTTGTGTGTCTCCTTGGTGATGTCTAGCAAACTCTTGGGGTGTTTGCCATTAGTTTCTCATTGGTCTCAAAGGCTTCCCACATGTTTCCTAAAAACTTGTTCTGAACAGAAGGAACTAAGACAAATACTTAGTCCCTGACCTGAAAGTCTCTAATCCAACATATCTGTTGTATATCCTCCTGCGGAGTGGCTTGTGCCCTTCCCTGTGCACTCAGACTAGTGACATCACTACTTTTGATCTGTTCTATGTATTATAATAATGCTTCAGTAAACTTTCAAAGTGGGTCTTATCCTCTTCTCGTGTGTATTTGGTATTTCTTTAAGTACTCCCACTTCATAGGTTCATAGATTCATGCTAGGCTAACTACCCTTGTGGGCCATTTTAAACCTAGCCAACTACCCCATATGAGAATCAAACTCTGCACCTTGTGTTTGTAAGGTAAACACCCTAACTATTATGCCAACCTCCCACCCCCACTCCACTTTGGAGAATAGTAGAGCCAGCTCCCTTGCTGTAGCTTTGGCACTGGCTTTTTACAGTGGGATTGCTTCTGGATATTTAATGGCACATTCTAGGATTATAGTGGAATCCATTACTCAGCTTAACCAGTGACCAAATGATATACATTGTAATTTATTCAAAAGCAATCTCTCGTATAAGCATGGAAATGAGGGAATTTTTAAAGCAAGGGTTTGAGGATCGCATCACTTATTTTTTGACAGTTTCTAAAGGCCTTTGTCACTTTGCAAGAAACTTGTTTTCAGCAGTAGGGATTAACCAAAGTACTTTATCTTCTGGTTTACTGGCACTCAGGGCATCCTGTGCAACACACTTTATTCCCCTTATTATGTCTGGTGAATAGAATCTGTCTAAAACCCTAGCTTTAGTTTTGTCCAAACCTAAATGCCCCCCCCCAGGTACATGCTGTATTCTAGTCTCATCAAAAAGTTGCAGAAGGGCTTAGGGGCATACAGTCCCTGCTGCCTACTTGGACCATGCCACCGCATTTGACACTGTCCCCTATGCTGGGATTATTGACAAACTCTTCCAAATCAACATTAATACACACGTAGTTTGATGGAAAGGTAACTGAGTATCTAACAGAACCCATGTCATTAAGGGCAGGAGTATTTTCTATAGACAAAAAAAAACATCAGTAATCATGTTTCATAAGGTCGCATCCTAAACTGATATCATTAGATCATGGCTAACCAAGTCTGCCGATGATTGTAAATGGGGTAGTTATCAAATCCCATTCTGTTGAAATTCTACATCAAGGGTTAATTGTACCCTCAATGCCAAGAAATTCAGCATAGTTTCCTCTAGTCAAATTAGCATTACATCTGCTTATTATATAGATAACTTTCCAAGTACCTTTTCATTCCTTATACCTCCTTTCTCCTTACTCTCCCTTCTTCACTTACTTCCTTACTTCTATCAAATTCTCTTCCCTGACTTCCTCTGTAAATGTGCCATTAGCCTATTTTACTTCACTTCATATTGCATTTCCTGTTTATGTTAGACTGGCATACCTTTAATTTCTCTTCACACTGTCTACAATTTCTCTAAATATTAAATGATTGTCATATAACTTGCATCATTTCTAACAATTGTTTTTTTATGTCTAATTTGTTACAGTTATTTAAACTGCAGATATTAGGTTTTTTTGAAGGCTGTAAATTCAGAGTCTATATTATGTCAATGAAAATCCGTTCCATCGAATGGCTTTTCATTGACCCTTGATAAGCAAAGTCCCATTACAGCAAAAGGCCAAATCAGCGATTTCTTTCCCTGGGAAAAAAGTCGCTTGGCCATCCTTGTGAGTTTGCCCTTTTCCCCAATGTAGTGCGATCTTGGATTTGGTATATTCATTAAGGGGGGTGTGGGGGGCACAGCCCCCCACAATGAGGGTATGGGGGCGAACCCCCCACTTTGTAATGTTTAATATGATGTGTAGTTCGTGGTAGAGCTAGCAATTTCTTTCTCAGGGAAAGAAATCACTGATTTGGATGTTCGCTGTAATGGGACTTCGAGGCGATGAAAAGCCATTCAGTGGAACAGCTTTTTGATAAGATGATATAGACCCATAAAATTATCATTCTTAAAAGATTTTATAATAATTTGGAGCTTTTCTCTCTGGACCTCCGCTGAAAATGGGCTTCTACGCAGCTGGACTTTCCCGGTAATCAAATGTCAATAAATAAATAAATAAAAATTTCCACTGAATTCTGACATAGCCATCAGGGCTTCTATCACGCCTAATTTGTAGTTAGCTTGATAAGCAGTCATTCCAGCTTGACACAGGGAATCTAAAATGGCTTAAACTTTAAGGAGTTATTTCTGGGATGAGCCTGCAAATGGTAAGACTTGATCAGTGCTCTGTCCCAGTAAATAACTTCAATAAATAAATAAAATAAAATAAATAAATAAGTAGATGACTTTCCCAATCTGCAGTAAATATTACTATATCATCTAGATAGGCTGCTGAATATCTGTTAGTGCCTCAAATAATTTTGCCCCTCAACCTCTGAAATGTTGTATTTGCTTAGTGGAGATCAAAACATAAGACTTTGCAATGGATAAGTCCATTTGGCATGGAAGCCACCATTTTCTCTTAGCTTCTAAGGCTAGAAGAATTTGCCAATAGCCTTTGATTAGGTCCAAAGTGGACAGAAATCTAGTCTCATCCAACTGTGCAATCAGTTAATCCACTTTGTGCCATCAGATTTAGATATGCTATTTTATTTTCTTAAGTCAATCTAAAAACTTATAGACTTATCAGGATAGGGGACTGATAAAATGGGGGCTAGTTCATTCACTTTGGGATATGCACAGTCCAATGTTTGCTCATTTTCTGCATCTCTTTTTTAAATGCTTTGTGTTGGGATTTTGGAATTATGTACCATTTCAAATATAGTTTCTTAACAGGCATGGCTTTCATGTTGTGCTGGATTAAACTTGTAACTGAAAATATGCCTTTATTCCTATTTACAATTTCCCTTATGTCCTGTTTCTGAGACATTAACAATGTAATGTCTGTTTTAACTTCGGGGCATCTTATGTGGGCCTTAACGTCTTCTATAAACATGCTAACCACTGTACCACAGGAAATTCATTTTCTTTCTAAGGCATCACAACAGTATAAGTAGTATTTATGTAGTATAAGTATAAATAAAATAAATAAATACATTTATGTAGTATAACATTTTTAATTTCCTCTTGCATGGTGGTCTCACCCTATAATTTATTTCACTAATTTGCTTTTTTTTTCACAATTCAAAAGCTCCTTGCCACTTTGCAAGGAATTTGTTTTAAGCACTGGGTACTAACATAAGAACTACATGTCTTATTTTGAATTATTTGAGACAAGCATTTTTGTTACATGCGCTACATTTTTCTCCTGTGGTGTCTCCCTGTGTTCCTTTACAATAGACATTATAGTTCTTAACCTGTCTTGCATGTCTGTAAAATAACTGATTACATTTTTAAAGGGGATGTTTTTTCCCTTCCATTTTTCTTTTGCTATATCTAGCAAGCCTCAGTGATGTCTGTCTTATAGCAATTCAAATGGTGTGAATCCAGCTGAGACTTAGCATGAGATATGGAAACAGTTTACCCCCATTTTTACCATCCACCTTCTGTAGCCTTTTTTAACATAGACTTTAAGGTTTTATTAAATCACTCAGCTAGCCTATCTGTTTAAGGGTAGTATACGGGTGTGTTTTAGTTGTTTCACTTTGCAAAATTGACAAAGTTCATAAGTTACTCTGGACATGAGTGGGGTGCCTTGGTCAGTACAATTTATACTCTAGATTAAAGCATTACAAATTTATTTATTTATCTATCCTTTGTTGACTGAGTTAGTCCCATTAGGTTAGTGGCCTCTTTTCAGGGGAAACAAGTGGTATTTGTACAACTAGGATAAACTTGGCCAGGGCATCAGGGAAATTCTACTTTTTTCTCATGGTGCCATGGGATCTTTTGCATTCACATGAGCTACTACAAACTCAGCAGATGAGACCTCAGTTTAATTCCTTATTGAGAGGGTGACACACTCCAGAGTGTAACACTCTGTAATACTGCACTGCAATATCAGTAATCCAATCAAGTGGAGTGGGAATAGTACCCACAGCCTTCTGGCATCCCAACACCAAAGGTGAGTTGTCTACCTGCTATGTCACTGACACTGTAACTTTTGCTGTGGAATTTGCATTAAGTCTTCAAGGGATATTGTCTCAAGAAATTTTGTTGCATAAAGAGAGATTGCCAGGATGTACTGAAAGCTGTTATTCAGTTTTACTTAGACCTACAATTTACATTGATGTTCTTTCAACTGGAACTTCCTCAGCATTTTTAAACCCTGGTTAGGACGCTGTCTTTGACATTCCTATCAAGCTGCACAGATATTTTTTTGAGTTATTTATTAGACCAGGGCAGTAAAATCTAGTTAAAATCCTAGCTTTTGTTTTATTCTTTCCCGCATGTCAGTGCAAATGTTGCTATGTGCTAACTTCATCAGAACTATTCTAAAATGCCTTAGACTAGTAACTGTTTCAGTAACTACTCTTTGTCTTTGGTTGCCAGGTACAACAGGTCATTTCTTTGGTCAAAGTATGGATATGGGGTGGGGCTGTTCTTTTTCTTTGTCCCCCTTTCACCCAGAATATGTTTGTAGCTTTATTTATTTATTTTTTTTATTATTTATTTGTGTATGATTATTACTAATTAGATAAGCTGATCAAAAGACCCTTTTCAAAAGGCCATAACACTTAGAAACAAATGTTTTATTTACACAAGAATGAGAAACCGCGAATAAAATATGTGCAATAACAAGTTGACAAAAAATGTAAGATAAAATTCAGAACAGAGAGTATAGATGAGTGAATATTGTCTATGCCTAAAGTATACATAAGAACAGCATATACATACATTGATGAAAAAACAAGGATTATGTTATTAAAATAATGGAAGGAATTCTGTGATTAACCTTTGTCAATGAAGCATGTGCACTTGGACTACATTGCACTTAGTGTAATGTCTTCCCACTTGATCTTTTTTTAAAATTTTATCTAATTGTTGACTGGATAAGCCTATTGGACAAATTGTCCCTTACATGAGTGACCCAAGAGCATTGTCTGTTTAAGAGACTTACTCTGAATCACACAGTGCACAAATAATGGTGTAAGGAATCAAACCTTGTATCCTGAGCACAGGAAGTAGCTCATTAACTGCTCAGGGCTTTAATTTTCTATGCTAACTGGCAGAGAAGTTCATTTTCTTGACCTTGACCTGATTTGTTTGGGGATCAATCAGGTCAGCATTATCTTCAGCAGTATTCTGCCCTAAAGTGGAAGTTATGGTCTCTTTTTCTATAAATCCATGTACAGACTTCCCTTCATCTACTTAATCCTTGGTAAAGTGTATGTCATCCAGATGCAAAGACATCGTTGATACATTGTACTTGAACATCATTAGACCAGTCATTGAGTACAATGCCCACTTTGATTTACACCTGACTAGGCATATACAACTGGAGCATCCAAAGATGTTCCTCACAAAAAGAGTATATAGTGTAGACAATATGTCCTACACATACTGCCTCAAAAACTTATTCTTGTTCTTAGTCTTTTACAGACTACTGAGGGGCAATCTATTCCTGGCTTTCAAAACATCCTCTGATTCAGCCCTTAAAGATATATATTGCACATCTGTAAAATAAATAGAATCAGAAACATCTGATTTTGGGACCTGGCCTCATTTGCAACATAAATAAGATGTGATAGAGGGACAAATATGTGTATCTCAGAGACCACCTCCTCTCATGAACTACTTTCCATCTACTTAAAGCAGAGTTCCTCCCTGCAATTATTCAAGAACAACTTGAATCAGTGGATGGGTAATTTTAAACATACATCTGGTCTGCCACCATTGTCCCTATTAGAAAGAAGAAGCTTGTATATGC
Organism: Protopterus annectens; assembly: GCF_019279795.1. Classification (NCBI taxonomy): domain Eukaryota; kingdom Metazoa; phylum Chordata; order Ceratodontiformes; family Protopteridae; genus Protopterus; species Protopterus annectens. Next base: position 698,722,873 of record NC_056748.1, read on the forward strand.
TTGGCCACTCATACCCTACTATACCCTCTATAAAATGAGTGGCATCAAAGCCTGTTAAATACATTTGTGAAGCAAGATTAGGCTTAACAAAGCTCTTTAGGGTTGCTAGCCTAGTAATCACCTATGAACCTATAAAATATATCTCAAGAAAATATATTTTTTCACCGGGGATACTGGTAGTTTCTCTTTCTCTGCTTCAGTAGTTATGTTACATTATTTACTCTTAGAGTCCTGCTTCTGTTTCTGACTGGATCTCTGTTTTGGTGTAGCAGGGAGAAGCTTAAGACTCTGCTAAAGTCCCCCTTTCCATTTTCTGTTAGTATGAGAATAATCTATCTCTCCTTCAGTTTATACGTCTAATTGCTTTAATGTATTCTTCCCTCTGAACCCATCCCTCTCTATCTAGTTACTACTTTAACTTATTAAGTCTTTTGGGAAAAAAACTCAGTGTCAGAATTAGCTAACCTGTCTACCCAAAACCAACTCTTAGTTCCTTTTGTGTTGTCTAATTCTACACTTTTTTCTTTAATGGGGCTCTATATATTTCTGGGAATATAGCCATTTAAACATTTACCTATACTCATATCTACCATAGCTCCTTGAATGGAGGAAAGTCATATCAAATGTTAACTTAGGCACTACAGCTACTGAGTATAACACTTTGTCTTAAAGAATTTGCATTTCTTCTTTTTGTAAGGTACTTCCTTTTGTGTACATGTACACATATTACTTTTCTTTTATGCTTGCAAACTTATTGTGATCTAACTAATGTAATCATGTTTCCTGGATCTAGCAACCCACATATCTCGTTACATTCTAATGCATTAATATGTTTAAAGGTTTATTAAAAGCAATGTCAAAAAGCAGACTGTACAGTTCTAGTAGTTGTAAAGTCAGCATTAACACAATCAGTAGGCATGCTTTCAGGCACAGCTTATTGGGTCACATTGTTATTTTGTTTACAAGTACAGTTGTTATTAATGGTGCAGTACTTTGATATGTGTCCTTTTCTTGAACAATTTTGCAGGCAAGGAAGCACACTAAGGTAAAGTCTTATCGTTGGCTCTTGGTAGATGTAAGTCTGACTTGGGGTTTGAGTTTCAGTTAACAGTAGATGTTCAGCTAAAAACAATTAGCTGTTCAGAATACTGGTGGTCATTCTGGCATTAAAAAACACCAGAGTGTCACATTTTGCTGGTCACCCAGTTTTGTATTGATTATGTTATTCTGGAATTCACATCTTCTTAAATGGTTAGAGAGTACCTTTTTTGCCCTTGTAAATTTATCTGATATGAGGGTCTAGCCACAGTTTCAAAATATGTATTAAATCAACCATTAGTTCTTTACTGGTCTGTTGATATTGAATACCCAGTTGTAAAAATTAAGTGACCGTGCATCACGTGAAACTGAAATCCTAACCAGAATTTCCTTTTTTAATTTCTGATAATTGTGTGACTTGGCATCCTTAAGGTCCTAGGTATACGTTTAGTGAGTCTTCAGGTAGATATGAGGACAATATCCTGGCCCACTAAACTTGGGGTCAGTTATCTCTAGCTACATATCCCTTAAATGTAACCAGATAACCATCTATATTGTCTTCAGTTTGGAGTTTTGCAGAATTTTTAAAATTTTTTTATTTAGAATGAGACGGATGGTTCGCTTGCTATAATGGTTATTTCTTGTTGCTGTTGAAGGCTGAACATGTGCTGGTCAGTGGCTATACTTCCTTCTTAAAGAATTATAGTGGAGCTCACATTAAAACCTCAATTACTTTTTCCTTTCTGAGCAGAACATAGCAGCTATACTTTCAGTAAAGATAAACTGAGAGGAGCCAATAATCCTAGTTACTTTTATTTTATTTTATTTGTTTTATTTGTTGATAACTGATACAAATGACCATTATCAGGTACTGGCCAGGTGAAATAATTCATAAAGAAGTAAAAAAAGAAGAAGAAAGCAGTGAGCTGAACAAATCAAAAACAGAATAGAACAGAAAGTAATAACATAAAACAAAACTGTACGGTATAAATTAATAGATGTAGCAACAATCATAAGAAAAATGCAAGTTAGTGATGGAAATTCTAGTAACTGGAGCAAGATCAAGAAAAGATGCTTATATATATATATGTGGTTGAAAGGACCAAAACAAAAGAAAGTGAAAGGCAGTGAGTACCGTGCCTTCTTTTTGTGAAAAAGAAATGCCTGAACTTGAAAATTTCACCAACAAACAACACTTTCACATCTTGATATTGGCAGTAACAGTAATAGAAACAATATACACAAAAAATAATCTGTATAAAGGACAAAGGCGTACAATTAGGGCTGCTCTGATTGTCTAACCTCACACTACATCAGACATTTGTTCATAGGTATTTACTATACTAATGACCACAAGGGCCTTTTTAAGCCTAGCCATGCATCCCAAATCTCTGACGATAGGTGCCAAACCAGGAATGAATTTCTGGTTTCCCATCCAATTGTTCAAGTTACAGTTGAATTGGATTAGGAGGGAACTCTGCTTCACATGGATGGGGAGCCTCTTCCATAGACGGGGTAGTCTCTGGGATACATAGCTATCTCTCCAGCAGGTCTTATTTATATCATAGGCAAGATTTAAGTCTTTTGAGCAGGTAATTCTGGTACTGTTTTTGTGGTTCATCTATAGTTCAGAGTAGCTGAATATCTTGAAAAATAGACATTTGGCTAATCCATATTGAACATGCAGATTGTGCTCCATTTCTTTAATAGTAAACCCTCTAATTACTAAATACCTCTTTTCAGGTTTGACCATGGAGTATATACTGAGAGTCAAGCAGAGACTGAAAGAGTCAAACTTAAGACTGCAGAATAAAGCACATTAGTAACACATAATTTTAATTCTCTGCACTAACCTACTGGATTCCTCTTTTCTTGCATATGCAAAGACAGATACCTAAAAGCCATCAGAGGAAATTAATTAATTTGTGCCCATTACAAGACTGTAGGGATCTTACACTGTCCACAACCATCACTAGCCATGAACATTTCAGGTAAAATGTAAAAATAATGTATAATAGCTAGAGTCCACACAGTCCACCAAGAATCCACAAAAATCCTCTATGGACAATGAAGCTAAACTACTCAGTTTATTAAAATCGGTTAAGTGCTTTCCTTTCTGGATGGAACTTCTTCAGTTTGGTATAATGGTTAAGGTTGTTGCCTCATAGATACATGGTACAAGGCTAGATTCTGATCTTGAGTTGTTGGCTATGAACAATATATTCACTAACAGCTATATAGCTTGACATAGTCACATGACTAATAAAGTTTGAAAAATAAAAAAAAATCACAAAAATAAAATAAAAACAAGGAGTCTAACACAATTAAAATTCTTATGTTACTGACTATGTAAACATGGCAACCTCTTCTCACACATAATTAACTTGTTATAAGATTAGCAATATGAGAATTCAACTTTCATTATATAAATACTAAATAATGAATGAGAATATTGAATTGAAAGTGAGCAACAAATTATGAATAATAAAAAATAAAAATAAATAAAAAATGACACTAACAGTGATCTGCTTTAGATGTAGCTCATAAATAAAATTGAATACCAACTCTAGATGAAATATTTTACAAACCTGTGCAATACAAATAAAAATTAACCTAATTTTGTAATTTAGCAGACCTGAGTTTTAACACACCGCTAATAACACACCAAGGGCAACTGAGGCATTTAATTTTAACTGCCAAATAATTCATGAAACTCACAATTCCCATGGCCTGCTCCTTGGATTAACCAGAACTTGTTCTGATACACAAAACAAAAACTTTTTATGTTCCATACATGCCAATGTTTTTTTTTTTATTTAATGAATTATCATATTTCTTTTTTATATCTTAGATCCTTCTACGTAGACTACATTCTGTCTTCCCTATAAAAAGCTTGACGTAGGTCGCAGAAAACTATATAGCACCCTTTGTTTCACAGTTAAACTCATGATCAAATTGGAAATCATGTTCTAAGCCCAATAATCTCAATGTAGTACCATCAAATACAAAAGGGCATTGTGGGCATGTGCTACAACTTGTCATGCCTTTTCTATTCCAGGCATCGTGCCCACTATTAACTAACTTATCTTCCAATTTCTCTTTAATGTTCTTGCTTGTTTTGTAAATAAATTTTGGGTTATTTTGAAGTACTCCCTTAATCTCACTGTAACATTCAAGCAATTGTTTTTTATGAAATGCTTACCCACGTAAGCATCAGGGCTGTATTTTAAGAGCATGGCGCTCTCAAAGCTGCCATCATCATTGCTGGTATTTTTTGTTATTTAAGTTTCTTTTACCTATGCTGAATGTGTATAGGCGAATTTAAAAAAAGGCCCTGTATTATGGTTATATCCAATACATTAATCAAGCTTTTCAGTACTTCTACTACACAGAATAAAAAAAAATCATCAAGAAAATATTGGTAAATTTTAAAATACTTTTAAAGGGGAATTAAAATATAATGCTTTTCCTGATAGCACATCAGTAAATGTGAAGTTTGCTTTTGAAAAGTTTTTCACGGTGGTTTCCTTGATTGGGGTTGGGGGCGGAATGTGAATATCTAGAGTGATTAGTCTATGGTCTGATCTAACCAGTGAAAAAGTAACATGCTACCCGCATGGCAATGCCACTCAGCAGCTTGGACAGCATTGTCCACTGGCATGGAGGCTGTGATCCTTTTGGTCTTAAGCAATGTGAAGTTTGCTTTTGAAAAGTTTTTCACGGTGGTTTCCTTGATTGGGGTTGGGGGCGGAATGTGAATATCCAGAGTGATTAGTCTATGGTCTGATCTAACCAGCGAAAAAGTAACATGCTACCCGCATAGCAATACCACTCAATTGTCAAAATGATATAAAATTAAATATTACAGTACAGAAAATATAAGGTTATGCCATTACCAGGTATAGGTAAATGTGATGATGATATTAGATCTAAAAAGAAGAGGAGGTGTAGTCTACATAGAATTTAGCTGGATTTACAGTAGTCTCCTGGTGCATTATTTTACATAAAAGTGTCATTCTTCCATAGTAGAGCTTTGAGTTTGTGATAAGAATGTCTATAAATAAAATGGAGTGTAGTTCTTCAGAGACACTACAAATACTTAAGGATTGAGTTTAGTCAGTATTCATAAATATTTGCAAAGTATGCAAACATGAAGTCATTCTTAAAATCTTTCTGCACATATGAGCAGTAAGGGAAATGTAGAGTGACTCACAAGCAAGAAGCAATACTGCAGGTATGGTCTATATATGACATTCTGGTGAAGAGGGAAGTGTGTACTAATGCAATTCAAAGCTGCTCATACTATGCAACGTCCCTGAAGAGTACATATGGATGTTGCTGTGTTGTATCCATTCAGTTAATGAGAATGAGGTTCCCTGCCTGAACAGCTCAGTGCAACTACAACCAAACAATGGGGCACCTACCTCCTAATCCTCAAATAATGCAGCAAATTATTCATAGAGATTCATAGCAAGGCTTTAATGGCATTCAGAAGCAAGGTAATTATGCATATCTGAATTACATTAAAGCCAAGCAGCACAACTCTGCCAAAGTGAGCAGAGCACACTGCTCAACTGCAAATAATCTCTGTGAGTACCACCCTTGGATAAGGATTATCTGCAATTAATTTCTTTAATTGAGAATATGTATTGAGTCAGAAAACAAAACACAGAAAATGTAACATCAAAAGAAAAAATGCAATTTAACTTGATGCTGACCAGCAATCAAGTACTGTTAAGTTTTTCAAACATTAACACTAAAACCATGTGCCCAAGTTCAGCATTGCATAGTTGGTTAGTTCAACCAGAAAATTTCAGTTTGGCATGATTAATTTTCAGTGGAGACCCTGTGAAAAAGTCTCACCATACAACCGAAATGTATAGAAATGTGATTTGATCAGTTTAAAATATGTTTCCAGTATATAGTAGAACAAAGATATTTATTTTATTGTACAGTTTTATTTACTGGGTAAATGAACTGGTCAAATAATCATTTCAGCCATGATCGAAGCTCATAGGTTCATAGGTAAGTACTAGGCTATCTGCCCAAGGGCATTTATAAGCTTAGCCAGAGTGTGTTGGCTTTCACCACCCCCTTAGATTAGCTCCATGTGCCTCTGACCAGCAGAGCCATTCGTTCCTTGTGCCTCTGTCCAGCAGAGCCACTGCAGTGATCCCCGGGGTAAATTTTCTGTTTCCCATCCACCCGTCAAGGTTTCTCTTGAAGAGTGCTAGTGAGGGGCTCTGCCTGATGTATATTGGAATCTTGTTCCAAAGCATGGGGAGTCTCTGGGTCAGGAATCTATCCCTCCAGCACGTCCTATTTATTGTTGTGGTAAGGTTTATATCCCTAGAGCATGTGGCTCTCAGGGATTTGTTTTTTTTTTAGGTGGAGCATAATTCTGGGTTGAACATGGCCTTGTATGTCAAGCAGAGATCACCTCTGAGTAAGCGGTATGCAACTGAGTACAGCTGGAGTTTCTTTAGTCGGGCTGCTTAGGTCATCTGTTTGAGGCCAGTAATCCTCTTGGTGAGGTACTTTTGTGGTCTTTCCAGCTGTTGCAGGTGTCTTATAAGGTATATCCTAAATGGGGTGCTGTATTCTATAATGGGTCTAATAAGTGATGAGTAGAGAGGCACAATAACCTCTTTTGTTCTGGATGCGAACCCTTTTGAGATTAGGTGGGCCACGTAGAAGGATTTTCTAACCACCTTGGCAATTTGATTATCAAAGGAAAGATTGCTATCTACTTGGGTCCCCAAATCCCTTATTACTTTTTCTGTATTTAGGGGACTACCACCCATGTGGTAGTTTGCGGGTACTTTGTTTTTTCCAAAGGGGATGACTATGCACTTTTTGGCATTCAGGTTGAGGCCATGATTTTGACACCAGGTATCCGTCTCAGTGAGACCCTTCTGGAGGCTGTCTGTATCAGCTGGAATATCAATTATGGCCGCTAGTTTGCTGTCATCTGCGAACTTGGTCAAACAAAGACCTCCTGTGCTTGCCTGTACCTCTGAGAAGTATATACCGAACAGGAGGGGTCCTAGGACTGAGCCCTGTGGGACGCCACTTGTAACTGGTTTAGAGTTGGACCTAGAGTCTGCAACTCTCACCATATGGGATCTGTCCATGAGCCAGTTTGCAACCCATCTCGTGACATAGGGGTTAATGTTCAGGTTGGTGAGTTTGTCTATAATACCAGAATGGGGAATGCTGTCGAAGAGCCTTTGCGAGGTCTAGGTAGGCTGTGTGGACCTCCTTACCCTCATCTAATGCCTTGGTAATTGTCTCAAAGAAGTCCACCAGGTTTAGGAGGCATGATCTGTCCTTAACAAAGCCAAACTGGGTGGGGTCCAAAGTTTGGAGGTTCCCAATATCTCTGTTAATGAGTTCCACTAGTCAGGCTTATAGGGCAATAGTTCCTGGGGTCCGTTGTGGTGCCACCTTTGTGGAGTGGCATAACTGTTCCTGTGTGCCACTCTGTGGGTACATAGCCTGTAGAGAGGCTGAGTTTGAACAGTGTATTTAGGTGAGGGGTTAGTTCATTTTGGAGCTCTTGTAAGACACAGCCTGGGACACCATCCATTCCCATTGAGGCTGTGTTTTTGGCTTTGGATAGGGCTTATTTTAACCTGTGTGTCGGTGATTGCCGGGGCCTTACATTCTTCTGGTATGGTTATGGGCTCTTTAGGGGGTGAGAGGGATGTGAAGTTTGCACTGAACCTATCTGCCAAAATGTTGGCAATATCAATCGATTCAGTGTATTTTGTGCCATTCTGCACCAACTCAGAGCAGATCTAAGAGTTCCCACTTAGGTTCTTGACATAGCTGAAGAACGCTTTGTGGTTATCTTTGGAGTCCTTAGCAATTTTTCTTTCGAAGCTAGCCTTGGATGATTTAATGAGGGATCGTAGTTTCTTGCTGATACTGATCAGGGGTGTCTTTCCTTCTAGGGATTTTGCTCTTATCTGTACTAGTTTCCTCCTTCTGTTGTAGAGCCTGTTTATGGCAGGGGTCCACCAGACTGGTTTCCTTTTCTTGGAGGAGTGAGTCTTGGTTTTACTTGGGATAGCATGATCCATGCATTCCTGCAGATGATCATAGAGTGCCTTTGTATAGGTTTCAGCAGCTTGGACAGCATTGTCCACTGGCGTGGAGGCTATGATCCTTTTGGTCTTAAGCAATGTGAAGTTTGCTTTTGAAAAGTGTTTCACGGTGGTTTCTTTGATTGGGGTTGGGGGCGGAATGTGAATATCCAGAGTGATTAGTCTATGGTCTGATCTAACCAGCGAGGGGTTGATGTCAGGTGTGGAATCCAGTCGCCTATGTTGGTGATGACCAGGTTCAATATGTTGTTCCCTCTGGTGGGGGTGTTGACCAGTTGATCCAGGGTGTTTGAGTTTATAAATTATAGGAAGCATTGGACAAGGGAGTTAGTACTTGAGTAGTTCTCCCAGTTAATGTTTGAGTAGTTGAAATCACCCAGTATTAGGGTGTTTGGTAGGACCTTCATATTTCCCATTGTCTCCAGAAATGCAGAATGGGGGTCCTGGGACATGGTGGGTGATCTGTAGTAAACTACGATTTGGATTGCAGTTTTGCCTGTTGTTAGTTGCACTTGGATGATCTCTGATGCATCGTGCTGCACCACTAACCTGGAGGTGTGAGTATCCTTGATGAATATGGATACACCCCCGCCTTTTGTGTTTTGGTCTGGGTTCTGTGGCTGAAATGTATGGTATGAGTTATAGCCTGGTAGTGCTGGGGTGCTCTCTGGAGGTTTAAACCAGGTTTCTGTTACTACACAGATATCGATGTTCTCCATACTGAGGAGTGCCTCGAGTGCATGCATTTTGAGGTTTAGACTTCTGGCGTTGAGTAGCATTACCCTCAGTTTTTGGTTACTTGTGCTATTTATGGTGGTGGGTTTGTCTTTCGAGCCTTGCCTAAAAAGGCACTATGGGGGTGGCAAGACCCTTTGCCAGTATTTGAAAGCCTAAGGGTGACAGGTGCAAGCCATCTCTTGCGGAGCAATGTGGCTTGTCGAGCATGTCATCCCAGGCCGACAGATACTGGATCCCCTTTGAATGACACCAGAAATTTAGCCAATTGTTGAAGTTGATAATTTTTTCTTTATACTGTGGCATCATTCTTGGTGAGGGTAGGATGCTAGTCAGGGTCAGGGTCATACCTGCCTGGGTTACATGATCAGAGAGCTCTTCCATGTCTCTTTTCATGTAGTCCAGGGAGGTACGTCTCAGGTCATTCACACCAACATGTACAATGACAGAGTCGTATTTGTACTTGTTCTGTAGTGACCTGAGTGCTTGTGTTATGTGGTGGATCCTGGCACCCGACAGGCAGCTAACTGTAACTTTCTCCTTGTCCACCCTAGTTAGTGGGACATCAGTGTGCCTGACTGTAGAGTCGCCTATCACTAGTGTGTTGGGTATGTTATTTTGCCTTAAGGGCTGTGATTGCATGGCATACTGATTATGTGAAGTATGTGTTTCATGGCTGGTGATGGGTTGTGGAGGTTGCTCGGATGTCTGCTTTTGCAGATTTTTATTTAGAACCTCCGAGTATGTTTTCGTGTATTTATGTGTGTTATTTGCCTGTGTTGGTTTGTTAGGTCTATGTGAGACTGGTGGTGTGTTGCAATTATTACCCTTCTGCTCTTGACAGTCAGTTACAGTCTGGGGTTGAGCATGGAATACATTATAATGAAGCACAATAAAAATGCATGGATAGCAAATAAAATTTGGAGTAAATACACATGATATAGTTATAGCAGATATTGTACAATGTAAGAATAAATGTTGTGTAGAGTCATTTGTACATTGTATTGTAAACTAAGAACACCAGACAAAGGTGCAGCGAAGAAAGGCTTATGAGATCCTAGACATGGAAAAGTAGTTTTCATCTGTATTTAAAATATTCAACACAACAATATTATTTACACATCTACAGAGATGCAGTAATGCACTTAAGATAAGAAAACAATAAAAAATTGTATAAACCTTGTTACACATTTATATGAAGATAGATAAGCATATATCAAAATTGGCACTAGTATTTCACAAACAATTTCAATAACAAAAGGAACCAAGCAAGGCTGCCCTCTATCTCCACTATTATTCACATTAATAATAGAACCATGGGCTAACTTAATAAGAGGGGAATGAAGAAATTGAATGTTTTAAGTTAAATTCCAGTGACTCTTCTAAAATACAACTATTCACAGATGATATTCTCATAACTGTGGGAGAAAATAAATCTTCAATATCAGCAGTTTTTAAGAACATGAAAATGTTTCAAAGCAAGTTTGGATTATCCTTTAACAATGACAAAACAAAAATTCTACCTATTTATCCAAGTAACTATATTTTAGACAACAAGCATATAAAATATGTAGCCCAAGCAAATCATAATTGCAAAAGTCGTATGGCACAGTGGTTAAGGTGTTTGCCTTATATGCCTAAGGTTAAAGGTTTGATTCTCACCACTGCTAAGAGCTCATTGATTCAAGAGATATAATTTTCCTCCCTCTCACCCGCTAAAGGGCCTATCTCTATACTGGAAGAATGCAAAGTTCCTGTAATCATGGCTGCACAGGTAAAAACCACACTCTCCAAAGCCAAGAACACAGCATCCATGGGACCTGACAACATCCCAGGCTGTGTTCTACACAAACTACAGCATGAACTGGCACCTCAGCTAAGCACCATGTTCAATCATAGCCTCATCTCAGGTTTTGTGCCCACTGATTGGCACACATCGACGGTTATCCCACTCCACAAAGGGGGAGCCACCACGGACCCTGGGAACTACCGCCCCATTAGCCTAACGAGCCTGGTCTGCAAGGCCATGGAATGTATCATCATGGAACTTAAAAACAAAGACATCTGTAATCTCCAAACTCTGGACCCCACCCAGTTTGGGTTTGTAAAACGCAGATCATGTCTCCTAAACCTGATAGACTTCTTTGAAGCTGTCACCAAAGCCGTAGACGAGGGTGAGGTGGTTCACACAGCCTATCTACATTGCACCAAGGCTTTTGACACCATCCCCCACTCTGGAATTATAGATAAACTCACTAAACTAGGTATAAATCCCTATGTCACAAGATGGGTTGCCAACTGGCTCACTGACAGAACCCACACTGTGAAAGTAGCAGACTCCAAATCCAACTTCAGACCAGTGACAAGTGGAGTACCACAGGGTTCAGTCCTGGGTCCTCTCCTGTTTGGTATCTACTTTTCTGAAGTACAGGCTAACACAGAAGGTCTTTGGCTAACAAAGTTTGCAGATGACTGCAAACTAGGAGCCATAATTGAAACTCCTAACTATGTGGACATCCTACAAAAAAGGGCCTCACTGAGACAGACGCCTGGTGTCAAAGCCATGGCCTCAAGCTCAATGCCAAAAAGTGCATTGTCATCACCTTTGGTAAAAACTCTGTACCCATGAGCTACTACATAGGTGGTAGTCTACTTAACACTGAAAGTGTGATAAGAGACCTTGGGACACAGGTGGACAGTAGTCTCTCCTTTGATAATCACATCACCACAGTAGTCAGGAAATCCTTCTATGTGGCACACCTCATCACAAAAGATTTCTCATCCAGGGAAAAAGAGGTCATTATTCCCCTCTACTCGTCACTCATTAGACCCATTATAGAATACAATGCCCCTTTTGGTATATACCTCACAAGACATCTACAACAACTGGAAAGGGCGCAGAAATACCTCACAAAGAGGATTACCGGCCTCAAACTGATGCCCTACGCAGACCATCTCAGAAAACTCCAGCTTTACTCCATCACATATCGTCTACTCAGAGGCAATCTCTGCCTAACCTACAAAGCTATGTCAAACTCAGAGCTGTTGGACATGCTCCACTTAAAGAAATCACAATTCCTCTGAGCTACATGCTCTAGGGACCTAAATCTTGTCACCACAATAAAAAGAACATGCTAGAGGGATAGATTCCTGTCCCAGAGACTTCCCATACTCTGGAACAAACTACCTATCTATATCAAACAAAGCTCCTCATTAGCACTCTTCAAGAAAAATCTGGATGATTGGATGGGAAATAGGAAATTCACCCTGGGGATCACCTTGGTGGCTCTGCCCGACAGGGGCACAGGAAAATGATTTTCTTGTAGCGAAAGGCAGGGTGCCTTTTTGGCTAGGCTTATATAGGCCCTAGGGTCAATAGCCTATTACCTACCTATGAACCTATACTTTGGTATAGTAATTATAATTACAAATAACTTAAAATATATTATTCAGTTAAATTATAATAAATGTCTATCTACTCTAGAAGATCTTATAAGTAAAGTAAATGTAATAAATTACTTTTTAGCATGGAAGAAAAGCTTTCTATTATAAAACAGGAAAAAAATTCCTCTGGGAACTAAAAGTATTCTTTAGCATAGTCAAAAGCCAATGAGATGCAAGTTTAGTCATATGACTACACTTAATAGTTGTATAGTTAATGTTTTTATATGTCTTTGTGTTTGTATTTAGGAACTGTCTGGCATATTTTAGGTATAAAAGTTAACTCTTTATTTAAATTAAGTGTGATCATGTGATTAAAACTGTATCTCATTGGCTAAATTGTTTTATAAATGAGCTCACTGATTTACCAGTATTTGTGCATTGAGAAAGAGCTTTGCTCGGAAGCTTTGCATTTTATTCTTATGCCTGTGTTTAAATAAATTCACTGGTGTTCATAGGTTCATAGGTTCATAGGTTCATACTAGGCTATCTGCCCTAGGGCATTTATAAGCCTAGCCAGAGTGTGTTTGGCTTTTGCCACCCATTTTAAATTAATTTTGCTATGCCCTTTTTCGAGGTTAGTATACTGTGCCTCTGTCTAACAGTGACACAGAAGTGATACCCAGGGTAAACCTACAATCTCCCATCCATTTATCAAGATTCCTCTTGAGGAGAGTCAGTGAGGGACTCTGCCTAACCTGGACTGGGATTTTATTCCAGAGTGAAGGGAGCCTCTGGGTTATGAATCTGTCCCTCCAGCATGTCCTATTTATTTCAGTGCTGAGGTTCAAGTCTCTCAAGTGCGTAGCTCGATGGGATTTGGATTTTCTGAGGTGCAGCATGTCCATTAATTCCGGGTTGGACATGGCTTTATACGTATATTCCTTGCTTTGTATTATTTGGTGCTTTTGACTGTGCTAAGGAATAGTTTTAGTTCCCAGACAAAGTTTCTTCCTGTTTGCTCTTGTGCTGCTTTCATTTGGAACATGTTGATTCAATTGTGGATATCCAAACCGGTATGTCTGTGAATTCCAGGAATGATGCATTAAATCCTATTAAGAAGCTACAAGACTTACTTATTGTACCTAAGAATCCACTTTTATCGCTGTTTATGCCTGAAGGGGTAAAGGAGACTGAACCGGCTGGAAATGGTGACCAATCTGTGAGTACTGCGAGTACTGTGGTTAAAAATTAGCTTCTTGCTAAAGTGAAAACTTTATCATTCATAACTGAACAGTATAACTAGATAAATGGCAACAATATAGCTCCTGTGCATACCTTGAATTGGGCATAGTCCTGATGGGACTGTGTATCACCAAAATGCACACTTATGGCAACAAATATAAAGATTTACTGCTGAAATGGCAAGAGCTAAATTTGAAGCTTAGCACAGATTATATGCGCTTAATGAATGTCTTTTTTGCAAACATAGAAGCGGAGTTGAAAATAGTTATTGAAAATATGGAGGATGAATTAATTGGATCCCTTTATTTTAATTTAGTTGCCACTGATTATAACTTGATGCTAGAGAAAATATACTTATTTGAAGATAATTTGATTGCTACCAAAAAACGTAAGATAATTCGTGATCTCAATGACTTTAAAAATCAGTTTGTATTTCATTGGCCTAAAAGACAGACCAATGTTTCTCTAGCGACCAATCATCAACCCAGCAATGTTATAGCTCCGCCTCCTACTTCAAATAGTCCTTCTATGTCAGCCTGTGCACAAAAACTGGTTAGGCAATGCGAAACTGAAAGTGAAACAAAATGTAGTATGGCTGTAATGGATCTAGATACTTTTAGTGTCAGTGAAGAAACGGTTACGGCTATGGTTAATGGTTAAAGTTTACCTGAAACTACTACAACTTCTACTTTTTTAGGAACAATGCATTTCCAGTTACACCTCCCAATTTGAGTACAAGAAGAACCAAGGGGAAGAAACAGGTCGAGAAGACATCAGCGCACAGAAATACACGAACCCAATGGACAGATAATTACACAGACTCTAATGACTCACAACAAGGTAGGCCCAGTTACATGAAGTCGAGCAGCATTGCATTGAGTAACAGTAATGTTAATAATGTTGTTAATTTGTCAGAATTTGAATTCACTGAACTAGAGCTTTCTGTGTTAAATAGAGGTCTAACTTTTGTGCCTTTTGTACATGGTAATATCAGTGAAGTGTTAACTAAATTAAAATTATTTGCTCAAAATATTGATTTAAAGCTGCTTTTTAAGGACTGTAGTAATAATGAGAATGAGAAACTAAAAAGGAGCAGCACATTTGTACCTGTTCATACTCCTAATGTTAAGGCTTTTTTGGAGATGTGCGAAGAAGAAATTTATAACACATTTTTTTTATGAAAAGGGAGATAAAAAAATTTATAATTTAACATTAGCTGAAAGAGAAGCTTTGCTAAATTTATGTGCATGTAAAGATATTATTATTAAGTCAGCTGACAAACGAGGGAAGGTGGTTATAATGATTGTAGATCTATATAACAATTTGATGTTTGCTTTATTTTCTGACTCACAAACTTTTAAACGAGTTAATGCTGCTTATGTTAATAGCTGTATATATAAGGTGAAAGAATTTTTGTATAGTACA